>NW_006922176.1:337003-343041 GCF_000298275.1 Orycteropus afer afer
GATAAATCTCTCTCTCTCTCTCTTTCTCTCTCTATAAATATATATATATATATATACACTTTGCTGGTTTTTGTGTTTCTCTAGAGAACCCAATCCAATACAACTGCCATAGTGATACTGCCTCAGAATCCCAAGGAGGGGTCGTTGTGAGTCAGGTCCAACTTGATAGCACATAACGACAACAACAATTTACTTCTGAGAATACCTTTGGAAGTCAACTATTTGATTAAATTTGTCTTCTAGTTTTCTGTTTTCACTGTATAAGTGGAAATAAATTCATGAAAACAATTATAAATTATGTTCCATACATAAACATACATGTTGACTCATAGAACAATGTTTATCCAAAGATATAATCTAAACATACTTGGGCTCTGAAGTCTTACCTGAAACTAAGAAGTGCCTTTTATTTAATGACCAGAAAGAAGAAGAACATAGAAATATAAGGTGAGTTGCTAAAAATTTTAAACTGCTTCCCAGACAGTAAATGGGAAGAATGAGATGGACTCCAATATGAATAGAATTACTACAACCACATCTGATTAGAGTTGCTGTGGCACTTTATCCAGTCTCTTAAAAGTCCTCAAAATATTCATCTCAAGGTTCATATAAGATTAGTTTATATAAGTTTATATACTTATGTAGGTTTGTATTAGTTTATATAAGATTATTCAGAGATTAGTCTCTGAATAATAAAACAAAGATTGTTATTCTTAGGTGTCTTGAGTCAATTTTGACTCATAGTGATCCTATGTACAAAGAACAAAACACTACCAACTCCTGAGTCATCATCCTAATTGTTGTTATATTTGAGCCCATTATCATAGAAAATGTGTCAATCAATCTCATTGAGGGTCTTCCCTTTTTGTACTGACCTTCTCCATTACCTAGTATGATATCCTTGTTCAGGGAATGGCCCCTTCTGACAGATATAGGAGAATCAAAGTCTGGACATTCTCCCTGCTAAGAAGGTTTCTAGCTGTACTTCTCTCAAGAAAGATTTGTTTGTTCTACTGGTAGTTCATAGATGTTCAATATTCTTGGTCAACACCATGAATATAATGCATTAAATCTTCTGTGGTGCTGTTGTTAGGTGTTGTTGAGTTTGCTCTGACTCATAGTGACCCTATGTACAACAGAATGAAACACTACTGGGTCCTGTGCCATCCTCACAATCCTTGCTAAGCTTGAGCTCATCATGGTAGCCTCTATATTAATCCATCTTGTTGAGGTCTTTGTCATTTCACTGATGCTCTACTTTACCAAGCAGGATATCCCTCTCCAGGGAATGGTATCTTCTGACAACATGTCCAAAGTACAAGAGACAAAGCTTGGCCATTCTCACTTAAAGGAACTTGTTTCTGCATTTCTTCCAGGATATTTTTGTACCTTCTTCTGCCACTCAATGGTATTTTCAGAATTCTTTTCCAACACCACAATTCAAAGGCATCAACTATTCTTTGTTCTCCCTTATTCATTGCCCAACTTTCATATGCATATGAGGTCATTGAGATTCCCTTGGCTTGAATTAGTCACACCTTAGTCTTCAAAGGGACATCTTTGCTCTTTACCACTTTGATTGTGGATCAAAGTAAAATGAAATCCTTGGCACAAATACACTAGTGAGCATAACTAAAAATGTAGAAACATCAGAAGGGAAAAGAGATGCCTGGACCTCCTAAAAACTAGGCATTTATGGGAATCAAAAGACGTTACAAAAAAGAGTAAAAATAGAACACACATATGGGGGAAATTGTTTTGGCAACACAATATCAGAAAAGAACATAATCTCCACAATTTACAGAAAACTTCAGTAACTTAACAACAAAAAGACAAATAATCCAACTAAAAAAAAAAGACAGATGACATGAACAGATACTTCATCAAAGAAGACATTCAGGCAGCTAAAAAACAAATGAAGAAATGCTAATGATCATTAGTCATTAAGTGATGAAAATTAAAACAACAATGAGATTTCAACTCATTCAAGTGCTAATAGCAAACTTTGGAAAAAAAAAGAAATCAACAAATGCTGGAGAGGATGTGGGGAGCTTGGAACCCTCATACATTGCTACTGTGACTATAAAATGGTGCAACCACTGAGGAAAATTGTTTGGCACTTTCTAAAATAGATAAATTTATCTATCTATCTATCTATCTATCTATCTATCTATCTATCTATCTATAGATATATATAGAGATATGTGTATATAGATATCTATCTATCGATCGATATATATAGATATATAGATATAGATATACCATATGATCCAGCAATCCCACTACTAAGTATGTACCCTAGAGAAATAAAAGCTGTGATATGAACAGATATATACACACCCATGTTCATCACAGCACTATTCACAAAGCAAAAAGATGCTAATACTCTAAAAGCCAAACAACAGGTAAATGGAAAAACAAACAATGGTACACATACACAGTGGAATTTTATGCAATGTTAAAGAACAATAATAAACCTAGAAAATATATTATTATGTGTATGAACCTAGAGGACAATATGTGGACTGAAATTAGTCATTCACAAAAGGATAGATATTCTATGAAACCACTATTTTGAAAAGCAAAAAAATGGTTTCAAGCAAAAAGAAATATTCTTTCAGGTTTACCAAGGGTGGGGAGGGAATTAAGAATAAATTACTAACTAAAGGGCAGACACATATTACCTTAGATGAAGGGGGATGAAATATAGTTTTTAAAAATTGAATAAAAAAATAAACAAGCTCTATGGGCACAGTCTACTCTGACATATATGGAGTTACCATGAGTTGACTTTATGATAAATATATGTTGTTGTTGTTATGTGCCGTCGAGTTGGCCCCAACTCATAGCAACCTCTCCTTGGGTTTCCGAGACAGTATCACTACGGAAGTAGGATTGCCCATCCTTCCTTCCAAGGAGTGGCTAGTGGGTTTGAACTGCCAGCCTTCTGGTTAGCAGTCAAATGCATTTAGCCACTTTGCTACCAGAGCTCCGAATTTTAATTGGCCATCACTGTAAATGTATGAATATTAACCAATTATGCACAGTATTGCACATCAGAATATATCTTGAAATGTCCTATTATATAAAATAGGACATTTCAAGATATATTCTGATATATTCTGATATATATAATAGGACATTTCAAGATATATTCTGATGTGCAATACTGTGCATAATTGGTTAATATTCATACATTTATATTGATGGCCAATTAAAATATTTCAAATTCACTCACCAACCACAAATGCCAAAGGTGGAGAAATTAAAGATGTTTTATGAACTGGTACACTATGAAATGGATCAATCATGCAGTCAGGGTGTATTGATAATTACTGGTGATCAGAATTTGAAAGTTGCAAACAAAAAAGCAGCATCAGTAGTGGGTAAATATCACCATGGTGATAGAAATGATATCAGAAATTGCATGACAGTGTTCTGCAAGACAAATGACTTATTAATCAGAAATACTTTGTTGTTTCTACAAAACAAAGGATTTCGCTGAGTATTCTACACAAGAGTCAAATCAACTATATTTGTGGAAAGAGGCCACAGAGAAACCTTATGTTATCTGTGACAACAAAGCTAGGGGCTAACTGCAAAATAGATTATCAATTGCTTATGCACAAGTTCAGATTGATGTTAAAGAAAATCTAAACAAACCCAAGAAAGCCCAAGTACAACCTTGAATAAATCCTGACTGAATTTGGAGACCATATCAAGAATACATTTCAGGCACTGAACTTTTAACCTAGCACCTAGCAAAACCAACTTGATATTTATCTAAGGTAAAACATAAGATAATGTATGTACACACACACACACACACACACAGAGCTTTGTAAAGAGTGTTTATAGCAGTTTCATTCATAATTTTCAAAGCTCATAACAGAAAAATTAGTTTTCATCAACAGAAGATTAAGAATAAATGAACAAATGAAACAAATGACTGTGTATGCCTAAAATGAAATAATGCAGGACAATAAGATAAACTACTGATACATGAAACAGGATATATACATCTCAACAGCCTTTTGTATGATAAAAGAAGCTGGACACAAGAATGACACACTATATGACGACTAAAACAAACATAACTAACTGTGACAGAAATTAGAAGTAATTGACTAAAAGTGAATGCAGGTAACTTGAAATGTATAGGCAGTAACTTACACTGTTGTGGAAAACCTCTCTGTTGTGAAATGGTAGTGGTTGTATAAATATAGTATAAATGTATCAACACTATTTTACATTGTGTATTTAATACTTGACATTCCACTGTATGAAAAGTTTATGTGCATGCATACATTAAACACAATCTAACATAATATTCACTGGGCCATATTCCAGGCTGTGACATTGTAATGAGTCTCAATCAAAAGGATCTCAGGGACATAGTCAAATAGGACAGCAGGTGCTGATTTCACATACTTACAAATTATCTCCAGGAAGCTGAACTATTTGATTGATCTATAAAGCCTATGCAACTCTCCATTTGACTTATGTCAGGTGTATTAATTTTTTATTGCCTTGCAACAATTTACCACTATCTTCTTGTTATTGTCTTAAGATTCACTAGAATTAGCCCCCAAACAATGGCAACCCCATGCCTAATAGGATTTGATTGTTGTGGTCCATGGGGTTTTCATTATTTTGTTTTTACAGGTAGATTATTAGGCTTTTATCCCTATCTTATTTTCATCTAAAGGTGTCAAAGAAACCTATTGAGCATCATAGCAATAGACGAACTTCCACTGAAGTGCATTCCCAGGAATCAAACCTCAGTATCTGACAATAAGGCCAGGAATTCTGCCACTCACCTACCATAGCCTCATACCAAATATCTGTTGTTTTTGCTAGGTGCCTTTGAGTTCATTCTGACTCATAACAAATTGATATACAAGAAAATGAATCACTGCTCTGTTCTGTAACATCCTTACAATCATGATGATATCTGAGCCCATTGTTGCAGACACTGTGTGAATTCATCTTGTTGAAAGTCTTACTCATTTTCTCTGACTTTCTACTTTATTAAACATGATGTCTTTCTCTAGTGACTGCTCCCTCATGATAACATGTTGAAAAAAAAATAAGATGAAGTCTAGCCATCCTTGCTTCTAAGGAATATTACGGCTGTTCTTCCATGACAGATTTGTTTGTTTTTAAGGCAGTCAGTTGTATATTTAATGTACTACTGCCAACAACATAATTCAAAGATATCAGTTCTTCATCAGTCTTCTTTATTCATTATCCAGCTTCCCCATATATGTGATGCAATTGAAAATACTAAGACTTGGGTCACATGAACCTTAGGTCTCTAAGTGACATCTTTGTTTTTGAATAGTTTAAATTCATCTTTTGCAGCAGATTTGCCCCAGTGAATTATGACATTTTATGATGTCTTGACTGATTTATGATTTATGATTTTATGATGTCTTGACTGAAGCTTCCATGGATATTGATTGTGGATCCACACAAAATTAAATCCTTGACAACCTCAACACTTTCTCCTTTTATCATGATATTGTTATTGGTCCCATTGTAAGGATTGTTATTCACTTTATGTTGATGTTTAATCCATACTAAAGGCTATAGTCTTTGATTTTCATCAGTAAGTTTTTCAAGTCCTCTTCCCTTTCAGAAAGCAAGGTTGTGCCATCTGCAAATCATAGGTTGTTAGTGAGTTTTCTACCAATACTTATGTGGTATTCTTCTTCATGTAGTCCAGTTTCTTTGATAAATTCTTCAGTAAACAGATTGAATAAGTATGGTGAAAGGATATAACAATGAACAAGGAAAACCAAAAAGAGTTTTGCCTTGGACTTGTAGTGCTGGCCAGGAATATTGAAAATATCATGAACTGCCAAAAGAAAAAATAAGTCTGTCCTGGTGAAAAGTGCAGCCTGAATGCTCTTTGGAAGACAGAATGGCCAAATTTTGTCTCATCAACTTTGGTTATGTTTTCAGAAAGGATCATTCCCTGGAGAAGGATATGCTTCATAAAGTAGAGGGTCAGTGAAAAAGGGGGAAGACCCTCA
>NW_006922176.1:343580-344100 GCF_000298275.1 Orycteropus afer afer
GAAATAATACAATCCACCAACTTGACCTTATAAATATTGACAGAGCACTTCTCCCAACAACAGCAAAATATACATTTTCTTCCAGTGAATATGGAGCATTCTCATGGTAGAACATATTTTAGACCATACAGCAAGACTCAGTAAATTTTAAAACATTGAGATACTGCAAAGCCTCTTCTCAGATCACAATGCTACAAAATTAAATATCCACAAGAGTAAGATCAATGGAAAAAGAGAAAACGCATGGAAACTGAATAACCCATCCTTAAGAATGACTGGGTAATAAAAGAAATAAAAAAATGTCCTGAAAAATTCCTTGAATCAAAGAAGAATGAAAACACATCATACTAAAATCTTTGGAACACAGCAAAAGCAGTGATCAGAGGCCAATTTATAGCAATAATTTCACACATCAAAAAGACGAAAGAACCCAAATCAACATCTTAAAACAACATCTCCAACAATTAGAAAAATAACAGAGAGAAAAACCTATAGTGACCAGAAGAAAGGAAATAATAGA
>NW_006922176.1:344200-346805 GCF_000298275.1 Orycteropus afer afer
ATTAATAAAATTGAGAAACCACTTGCAAATTTAACAAAGGAAAAAAGGGAGAGAATACAAATACACAAATAAGAAATGAAATGTGCCACATCACAAAAGAACCAACTGAAATAAAAAGACAATATCATGATGCAATGAAGAACTGTACTGCAACAAATTTGAAAATCTAGAAGAAATGGACAGATTTCTAGAAACACACTGCTGCCCTAAACTAACACAGACTGAGGTGGAAAAGTTGAACAGATCCATAACAAAAGAAGAAATTGTACAGGTCATCAAACATTTACCAACAAAATAAAGTCCTGGCCCAGATGGTTTCACTGGAGAATTCTACCAAATGTCCAGAAAACAACTGACACCAATCCTACTCAAACTATTCCAGAACATAGAAAAAGATGGAATCCTCCCAAATTTGTTTTATGAAGCAAGCATAACCTTGATACTAAAAACAGGGAAAGGCATCACTAAAAAGGAAAACTACAAACAAATTCCCCTTATGAATATAGATGAAAAAATCTTCAAGAAAATCCTAGCCAATAGATTAAAAAAAAACATATCCTAAAACAATGCATTATGACAAAGTGGGATTCATATCAGATATGTAAGAATGGTTCAATATTAGAAAAACAATGGACATCATTCATCATATAAATAAAAAGGAAAAGAACCACATGATCATATAAATCTATGTATGAAAAGCATTAGATAAAATCCAACACTTAGTCCTGATAAAAACTCTCTGCAAAATAGGAATAGAAGGGACATTCCTCAACATAATAAAGACTGAAGCCATTCTCCTTGTGAACAGGAACCAGACAAGTGTGTTCCCTATCACCACTTCCATTCAACACTGTATTGGAAGTCCTAGCCAGGGGAATAAAGCAAAAAAGAGAAATTAAAGGCATCCAAATTAGTAAGGAGGAAGGAAAACTATCTCTATTTGCTGATCATGTAATCCTATACATAGAAAACCCGAGAATCAGTTTAAAAAAAAAAAAAAAAAATACTGGAACTAATTGAGAGGTTCAGCATAGTGGCAGAATATAAGATCAACATAAAAAAAAATTGCTTGGAATCTTCTATACCAGCAAAGAGATTGCTGAGAAAGAAATAAGGAAATCAATACCTTTTACAATAAGTACCAATATGTATGTGTGTATATATATAGATATTTGGGAAAAAATCTTACCAAGGACACAAAATACCTGCACAGAAGATTACTTCAAGTATATAGAGAGGTGCATGGGAGATACAGACAACAAAGATGGACCCTTTTACTCATACAATACTGCACTGTCAATGATGGCAAACATTGATCTACAGGTAGATAGATGAGAGGACAGGCTGAACTATTAAGTATATCTACGCAGGGGGTGGAGTGTGCCCATGACCATGCATAGAGTTGGCAGAAATGTCTCTAAAAGTATATTTCTATATTGTATAAAGGTTTCTAGGTATGTAGTGGAGCTGACAAGGGACAAGGTTGTAGTCACTTCCTGGCCACAGCCAGCTACCCAGAGGGAGTGAATAGTAGGGCCTGTGGGTTTGGGACCATGGTTGCAAGGGACATCAAGCTCAATTGGTATAACATACTACATAAAAATATTGTTCCACATCCTACTTCAGTGGGTAGCAACTGAGATCTTAAAAGCTTTCAAGAGGCCATCTGGATGCAATGATGGGTCTCTGTTTGTCCAGAGCAAAGAATAATGAAGAAAACCATGGTGGAATTTACTGGGAGCATCTGAGTAGCTGCCTTAGGGAATGTGGTCTGCTTCCTGTATATAAGCAGAAGCCTTGGGGAATGGTTTCAAGTATATGGCACGCTTGGCCCTGAGTGTAGCCATGTTGTTGTTCATCAGCCTGCCATGCTCTGCCAACCTGGGGACTTACAATAGACTTGAATTAACAGTCTGCCATGTGGTTTGGTAACATCGGGACTGTGCCATTTTATTTGTCGACCTTGGACATATCAGCCTCAGTAGCCAGTAGCTGCCTGAGTGAAAAGATGCCTCTAGCTTCAGTGGACTGGGAGCAAGAGGCAGAGCTGAAGACCAACATCGAGGGGCTTTCACACAGCCCCTAGAGCCTGGCACTTTGAACTTGGACTTAAAGCCTCTAAATTGTGAGAGTATAAACTCCTGTTTGCCAAGGCAATCCCATTTGTGGTATATTCTTGTCAGAGCAGCACTAGGTAACCAGATTGCCTTTTTTTCAACAATATGGAAATATTTCAAGTTCTATGGCAGCAAAATATATCTAACAAACCTAATTTCAAAAACAAATTCAAATGATCAGTATAGTAATATCATATTATTTCACATATTGAAAAGTTTCTGTTAAGTTTGAAGAAAAAATTTGGAAACAAATAGTAGTGATAGTTGACAATATTAGAAACAGAAATAATGTTGCTGAATTTTTTGTAAAAAATATTGAAATTGCAAAAGTTTAATATATACATGGGAGCTTCTGGTAGCATAGTTCCTAAGGCATTTGACTGCTAACCAGAAGGCTGGCAGTTCAAACCCATGAGCCACTCCTCAGAAGGAAGGTTGGGCAATCTACTTCCATAGTGATACTGCCTTGGAAACCCAAGGAGGGGTCG
>NW_006922176.1:347650-350516 GCF_000298275.1 Orycteropus afer afer
TTTTTTTTTTTATGATTTTGAGTTTTTTTTTCACATTGTTCTCCCACTCTATCCAGGATCTCTTATATAGATCCCCTCCAAGTGGTGTTTTTGCTGGGAACCATATAGTTCTTCTGGTCTCACAATTGTATAGGTTGATGATTGCATGGTGTACCAGTCCTAGGGACTAATTGTTTCCATGTCTCTTTGGTTTCTTCATTCTTCTTTGTTCTCTACAAAGAGAGATGCATAATTGCATCCAGATGGCTGCTTGCAAGCTTTTAGGATCCCAGTCTCTACTCTCTGAAGTAGGATGTGAAACAATATTTTTGTGTCATATGTTATGCCAATTGAATTTTATGTCCTCTGTGACTATGTTCCTGATCCCACAGGTCCTACTACTCACTCCCTTTGAGTAGCTGGTGCTAGCCAAGAAGTGACTATAACCATGTCCCTTGTCAGTTCTACTATGTACCTGGAAATTTTATGGAACATAGATATATACTTGTAGAAACATTGCCTGCTAACCCTATACATGGTCTTGGGCACACTTCCCCCTGCACGCTATTGTTGTTGTTAGGCCCCCCTGCATAGACATACCTAATAGTTCAACCTGTCCACCCATCTACCCACTTATAGATTAATGTTTGCCTTCACTGACAACACAGTACTGTATGTGAAAAAGGGTTCATCTTTGTTGACTGTACCTCACATGCACTTCTTTAAGTCTTCCTCTTTCTCAAGGCCACCATGTTGATCACTCACATTTGGTACATTGCCCTTCCCTTCACCCAAATGAATTCTTGTCTCTACCTATCTATCAGTGTTCCCTCCCCTCCCCTCCCACTCCTAGTAAGAACAAAGAGAATTTCATTCAATAAATAAATCTTTCCTTGACTTTTTATAATAACAGACTAATACAACATTTGTATTTATGTCATTGACTTATCACATTCAACATAATGTTCTCTAAGTTCATCCACATTAAGTGGTATTTTGCATATTCTACATTATTCTTTAGGCTTGCGTAGGATTCTGTTGTGTGTATGTACCATAGTTTGGTTATCCATTCTTCTGTTGATGGGCACCTAGGTTGTTTCTATCTTTTTGTTATTGTAAATAGTGCTGCAGTGAACATGGGTGTACATATAACTGTTCTTGTCCTGGCTCTGACTTCATTAAGATATATACCTAGTAATGAAATTGCTGGGTCAATGGTATTTCTAATTCCAATTTTTTTTTTAAGTAATCACCATACTGCTTTCCATAGTGGTTGTATCATTATACAATTCCACCAACAGTGTATGAGAGTCCCAATCTCTCCACATCCTCACCAGCATTTGTTATTTTCTATGTTGTTGAACTTTGCTACTAGTGCTGGGACAAGTTGTAATCTCTTTGCTTTTTTGATTATCATCTCTCTAATGGCTAATGATCACAAAAATTTCTTCATGTGTTTGTTGACCACCTGCATTACAAGTATCTCTTATAATAACACAAATAATAAAAATTGCTAACTTTCCTACCTTATGTCAAGCTATTTTATTTTCTGTATGATCAACATATAAAATATTGTTCAATTTTTGCAGTAAATGTGCCTGTCATATTAGACCAAGTTGTTGGTTACTTTTTCCATTCTAAGAGAGAATGCCTCAAACAGTTTGAGACATAAATAAAATAATCTATTTTAGTCTACTCTATATTTTTTCTTTTACATTTTCAACATGCTGTATTGTTTGAATACAATAGTTGTTATTTCAACCAATTTTGTTTAATAACAATTCAGAAAACAAACATTGAAGTTAGACCACAAAAATATAAGCAATTGATTGGAGGTTTGTGTGAATTTTTCTCAGACAGCATTAAAGAGATTTTAACATAATGAGTCCACAGGTTAGAATTCTTTCTTTCTTCTTCTTCTTTTTTTTAATCCTCTGAGGTCACATTAAAACAATTACTACTAGTCATCCATCCATTCATCTGTGGATTCATTCATCCAGCAGTGCATGCCAGCTGAGCTGGGTCCATACTGTGGTGGAGAATCCTTTATCTCTTATTGTGTTCATCATCACCAGTGAGTAAGGGAATGTCCACTAGCATCTAGCTTATTGTTATTGTGTACCATGGTATCAATTCTGATCATAAAGACCTAGTTAGCTAAAAAAAAAATATGACTAGTAAGTATAATAGTCATCCAAGTTGAAAAGGCAAAAATAAATGGAATCAAATAATTGTAGAGAAAATAATGCTTCATGTGTACTACCAGAGAAAACAAAATTCAAAAAATGAATGAAACGGGAAAAATAAAGTGTGACAAATTTTGACAGAATAAAAAATAATTAAAATAGTGTTTATCTTCCTCTTGCACATAGTTGTCTTTTTTTTTTTTTTTTTTTTTTAATAAAGAGCATTGAATGTGTGAGGAAATTGTATATAGTAAGGAAAGAAAGAATACTCAGAGGAACAGTTGCTCCCAGAATTATACACAAAGAGAAATTGTGAAAATAGTATACTTTGAATACTTACAAATACTTTTCTATTTTGCTTTCCCATTCCATTTTTCCCATTTCTGCTGCCACTTATTAGCACCTCTCATATACAACAAAAGCTAGAAAGAATAATGAAAATGACTCTGGAATGAAAAAGAAAGACTAAAACAAAATGACTAAGGGTGACATCATTCTCCATATCCCAATTGCATATGATTGAGCTGGCAGAGAAAAAAAGAGTTGAATGAGACATAATTGAAATATAAAATAAAAAGAAGTTGTGAATTGTTCAATTTCTGCATCAGCAGGAACTGAGATTATTTTTAAAAAATGAATTTAAGCAAACAAGTCATTTCTGCTTTGCTCAACAATCATGAATAGCAATACGGAACAAAGTT
>NW_006922176.1:350941-351638 GCF_000298275.1 Orycteropus afer afer
TCAAACCCACCAGCCACTCCTCAGAAGGAAGGTTGGGGCAATCTACTTCCGTAGTGATACCACCTCGGAAAGCCAGGGAGGGATCGCTATGAGTCAGTCCGACTCAAAGATATATAACAACAACAACAACATATTCTTTATTTTGTTTATGTTGAGATTGTTGTTTTTGTTGTTATTATGTGCCGTAGAGTCGGAACCAACTCGTAGCGACCACTCCTTGGATTTCTCAGGCAGTATCACTACAGAAGTAGATTGCCCCATCTCCTTCAGAGGAGTGGCTGGTGGGTTTGAACTGCCAGCCTTCTGGTTAGCAGTCAAGCACTTTAGGCACTACACTACCAGAGATTACACGCAGCAAAACATACACTAATTCAACAGTTTCTATAGATACAATTCAGTGACATTGATTGCATTCTTTGACTTGGACAACCACTCTCATTCCCCTTTTCTGGGTTGTTCTACTTTCATTAATACAAACTCACTGACCTGTTAAGATCCCAACTACTTTCTAGTTGTGGTTGCAATTTGATCTCATGAAAATATTTCTTAAAAGATTGTAATAATTGAGGCAGAGAATTTTACTAATTGAGCTTAACTATTGCTTCGTTTTAAGAAGACTTCAAGAGATCTTTTTATTTTAAGGTTTAAAAATTATCTCAGGGCAATAGTCATAGTGGTTCATCCACCTTCCAGGTCC
>NW_006922176.1:351918-354171 GCF_000298275.1 Orycteropus afer afer
TATGAGGACCACTATACTTAGTGACTAGGAGCTCTGGTAGCACAGTGCCTAAGGCACTTGACTGCTAACCAGAAGGCTGGCGGTTCAAACCCTCCAGCCACTCCTCGGAAGGAAGGTTGGGCAATCCTACTTCCGTAGTGATACTGCCTTGGAAACCCAAGGAGGGGTCACTATGAGTCTGGGCCAACTCGACGGCACATAACAACAACAACAACAACAACATGGTAAAAAAAGGTCATGGTTTATGAAGGCAATACCCACTGCACACACATTCCATATCCTCCTCCTATTCCCAAATCTCCTACGTCATCTGTTTTCCCAGGTGAATGGAGACCAATTGTTGTCTTAGATGTCTATTGTCAAGCTTTTAATACTCCCAAATTCAGTCCTTCATGGTCTTACTTCTTTAAAGTTTCTTAACTGAGAGATGATAGGCAAAACTCTACTTCATATCACATTATAATTTTAGAAAGCAGTATAACTTAGTGATCCTATTTGGTGAAGTTATGGATTAATAAACTTGCACTGGAAAGTCCTGGTTGCACAGAGGCTTAAATATTTTGCTGGTAGCTGAAAAACTGGTGGTTTGAAACCACCAACTGCTCTGTGGGAGAAAGATGTGACAGTCTGCTTTCATAAAGATGACAACCTTGGAAATACTGTGGGAATATTGTACTCTGTCCTGAAGGGTCTATAGAAGTTGGAATAAACTTTACAACAATTTTCTTTCTTTTTTTTTTTTTTTTTTCAGTTGTTCAAGCTTGTACTTTAGTCCCATATTACTTACTGACTTTCATATATCTGTATCTTAGGTGTCTTATCTATACAAAGAGAAAGATAAATATGTGAGCTGGCTTATATTAATTCAGAAGCTTGTTAGGTTTTTTTTTTTTTTTTTTTCTCTGTGTAGAAAAATCTCTAAATACCAAACATATTGTGATCCAGAAGAGAGTGTCTTTATTTTATAATACTAAATTCTAGCTAGGAAATAAGGCTTCAAACAAATTATCACTGCAATTTTTTGGTGAGTTGTGTGCTATAAAAGAAGTAAACAGGATTTTGTGTTAAGATTAAGTTAAGTCAGCATTTTCAATCGGATAGTTGATGATGGCTTCACTGAGGAGGTAACAATTATAATGTACCCAAATATTTGATAGTCAACCAACTTAGGATATAGAGAAGACCTTTCCTGGTATATTGAACACAATATAAAGACAGCCCAGGTCATAGAGTTTTTGGATTATTCTGAAGAGAAAGAAGGTGGTGGTTGTCAGAGGAAAGTAAGTAATGGGGCAAGTGGTAAGAGATATGTGGCTACGGATGAGCATTAGCCAGATCAGGTAGGCCTTGTTAACTGTGAATATCTTCTGTTTACTGCTCAGTATTCACATTCCATCTTCTCTCATCTGCTCTGTGCACCCAGAAGAATAAATTGTGAAAATCACCACATTTCTTACTTTCTATTTTATAGTAGGACTTGGTTAACAAGTGACAGAAAGTGGTCATCAGGACTAGATGACAAAAAGAAAAAAGGTTGAATTAATTTTAATCTCATGAGTATCTCTTTGAAAATTGTATGAATTGAAGATGGGAAAGCATCGATTATTTGGAAAACTGGCAAGTATTTGAAAAATGGACTACTAGAATGCTTTAACTTATTATACCTAAAATGTTGCTTACTGTAAAATATGTTTCAGTTCTCATTTCTTCTCCTAAGCAAAAGGAAATACTGAGTTTTGTGAGACAAATCATCAGATCTTAGTATATGCTGTTCATTTGAAAAATATACAAAGTTTTTCTTGAGATAGCACAGACATGATAGATTCTTCAGCAAAAGACAGAGATAGGAAGATACTCATTCTAAGTTTAGGTTTTGTGTGTACATAGATAAAATGCTCCAGCTATTCTCTAAGGCTCCATCAGTTCCTTCTCATAAATCTACATCCATGATAACACATTATGTATTTACATAGCAAACATAAATAGAGGTTTGAGTAAAAATCTGATGATTTTGCTCAATAAAAACAGCCAATAAGTGGATTCTCTTTTAGTTTTTAGAGTTTTTTAACTGGAGTCTCTGACATAAAAACCTCACTATTCCCTTAACATTGTTGTTGTTTTTGTTGTTGTTGTTGTTATGTGCTGTCAAGTTGGACCCAACTCATAGTTCCCCTTCTTTGAGTTTTCAAGGTTATATCACAATGGAAGTAGATTGCCCAAACTTCCTTTCAAGGAGTGGCTGGTGGGTTTGAA
>NW_006922176.1:357346-361945 GCF_000298275.1 Orycteropus afer afer
TAATTTAGAAATTCAAGTCACAGGAACAAATATTTAAATAAATCAATGAGTTTTGCTGTTTTGTTTTACCTTGCACTGTACTGAATGCTGATTGAAGTTATATGCAATACAAAAATAATAATGAAAACACCAAATTGTGATCTTCACCTTTCTAACTGACTCATTTTTATATACTAGAATTTCCCTTCTACTACCTTTCCCTCTTTGGGAATAACAAGCAGTTGAATCTTCACTCCTGGACTTAACATTTATTCACGCTTTCTTCTGTCATTGATTCATTGTAATGTAATAATTACTAAATAAAAGGATGATGCTAAGTAATGAGGATACATACATTTATAACCCATATATGTAATTTCTGCTATCAAGAGAGTTAACACTATGTAATTATGAACTACTCACATTATAGTAAGAAGCAAAATAAAAGTAAACTGTTACTTTACAGTTCATGAGAGTTTTCAATTATTCTTCATTAAGAATGAAAGAGTAGTAATGCCATTTAAAAGTAATATTTTTTATTTAGCATTTACTAGTATCACTGAAGGAGCTCTGGTAGCACAGTGCCTAAGGCACTTGACTGCTAACTACAAGGCTGGAGGTTCAAACCCACCAGCCACTCCTCAGAAGGAAGTTTGGGCAATCTACTTCCGTAGTTATACTGCCTCAGCAACCCAAGGAGGGGTAGCTATGAGTTGGGGCTGATTGGATGGCACATAACAACAAATAACAACAGTATCACTGAAAGTAAAGCAGACAATTCTGAACACAAAACTTCAAGAAAACCATGCTGTTACTAACAGATTGGACCTATTGTAAAATTTATTTTACTTGGGAAGCTAAATCAATTGTGGTGTTGTAGGGAAACAGTATTTATACAAAATAAATTTGATAACAATATTATTTTTCTTTTAAAGGGCAGTAGTAAACATATTTTGCTTATAGCAATTAGTTTTACATCAGGTCTCCTATAGAATAAACTAAATTTGATCATTTTTCTTCCTTCTCAAACTCTCTCTAAAATGTTTGTATATTTTAATTTTTAACAACTGACTTAATTTTATTTTAAAACACTAACAACTGTTATCATTAACTTTTCCACAGTTGCTAATCTTTAAGGTTTTTTTAACAGAATATTAAAAAATCCTTAAAGTACAAATAAGTGACACTTATGAAGTATGAATGCTCCTTCAGCTCCAAAGTATGCATAATATTGATCTCATCATGGTATGTATTTAACATCTATATTTTAATCTACAAAATTCTGTCATCTTGAGCTCAATTCTATAGAGAAGTATATGCACACACACACAGATTTATGTCATGAAAATGTTTCATGCAGTTGCAGAGGCAAGTTCCAAGTCTGTGGGACAGGAATCAATTGGGAGGATTCTCTGATGGTGATGAACTGGCTGCAAAGTAAGCAAGTGAGCTTAGCCAGAATGTCTTTCTCTCTGTCTCTCTGTCTCTCTCTGTCTCTCTCTCTCTCTCTCTCTCTCTCTCTCTCTATATATATATATATATATATATCAGATGCAGGCCATACCCCTGAGGAACCTTCTCTTACATCTGATTGGCCAATCACATCAGATCATATTGTGGGGAATTATTACATCACAACATAAATGTCAAATTATATAAATCCATAACTGACAAACTACATCATTACAAGACTGCCAAACCACTGAAAATCATGACCCAGACAAATTGACATGCAAACTGAAGCATCACATTCTGGTTCTCCTAGCTTACATTATTCCTTTGATAAAGTTAAATAAGCTCAGGAAAACAGCCCTGTGCTTGAGATATGAAATTGAGTAGCTACTAATCAAAAGAAGAACAAAGAGGTGTACCATTAACATTGATCTTAACTAATAATTCTGGGCCACTGTAAGTCAGAGTTTGTTCCTGGGAATAGATTTGGAAACTCCATTACAGGGACAGATTTTAGGTTCTAGGATCCTGGAGTGAATAAATAAGGACCGTATTCTGTCTAGGTCAGCCTCCAACTGTAGCAGATTACTGGATGGCACAGTCCTCATTCTGCTCTAGGGTGAGGTTTGATTTCACTCTCTAACCAATATGCCCTACACAATAGAACACAAGGGTTTCATCTTGATCACTTCCTAATGTATATTCTTAGTGTTTCAATTCAGAATAGCATTTTACTTATGAACATTTCTTATAATGATAAAAAATATTGACTTGGCCAAAAAAAAAAAGCTATTTCATATTCAAATTGTTAATTTGAGTTATCATAATATATGCTCTTTATTTAAAGTTTCATATAAAATATGGTAAAGTAGAGGGTCAGTGAAGAAGGAGGAAGCCCTCAACAATGTGGATTGACCCATTGGCTGCAATGATGGGCTCAGGTATAGGAAGGATCCTGAGGCTGGCACAAGACTGGGCAGTGTTTCATTCTGCTGTACATAGAGTCATCATGAATTGGAGATGACTCAACGACACCTAACAACAACAACAACAACATAATATATGGTAAAATAATTTATAAACTATGTTATAACTATTAATCAAAAATTTTAAAGTTTGAAGAATTTAAAGATAGAATCTTTTAAACTAAACAATGCTCTAAAATGTGTTTATCAAATTCTCATTTTTTTTTGTGTGTGCCTTTCTTCAGAGAAAAATAAATACCAGCAAAAATAACCAAACAAAATAATGCTTTGTAAGAAAAAAGAGAAATATTTGTGGCAAATGATATAAATTTACATAGTTAAAATAGTAGAAAATAAAGCAAAAAAAACTATCAAAGGCTTTCCCAGTAGAAACATTGGGCTATTAACAGAAATGCCCAGTTCCTTAAAATTAGAGCACTGACAAATTTACTTGCTAGATTCTTTGTGTGAATAACTAGTCTGTTTTGACAAATATCAGAAAATATTTGAATGAAGCCCATTTTGCTGAAACCCATGCTGACTTTGTTTTTCTCTTTTGTTTTGTTTTTCATTTTGAGTTGTCAACAGAACAAATGTGGCTTCTAATGAATTCTATCATACAGAATATTTGTTCTTCCACATATTCTCTTATCATTCAATTTTGTCCTTGAATGAATGACCCATATATTGATAGGAAAACAACCCTTATTTACCACCTTTTTCTATATCCATCCTCTAAGTATGGGACTTTGAAACTCTTTCCATCAAGAGGTGGAAGTTCCCTTTTTACCATCTTTGAATCAGAGTTGGTCTTATGACTAGATTTGGTTCTCCGATCCTAGACAACATTTGGTTCTCCGAGCCTAGACAACATTCATGCTACTATCTTGAGACTCTGACAATATACTAAGAGAATAAGTATGGACTGACCAGCTATAGAATGAGGATGATCTGTGAGAAGTATAGCTAATGTGTTCCAGCTAAGGACAACTTAGCTCAGCCAGTTTCCAACATACCCACCAGCTGAACCCCACCAAGACCAGCCTGGCATGATCCAGACCATAATGTTGAGTAGAAGAAATAGAATCAAAAGTAATACTGTATGATTCTTTTATGTGAAATTCAATAACAGAAAAACTTAATGTATACTTCTGCAAATCAAGAATAATAATAATAACAAAAAATAATTTTTACCTCCTTCTGCAAATTAGTCTTTAAGTAGTGTTTTTTTTTTTTTTTTCAGTGTTATATATGATGTAATTACTTTGATTATGGTATTATCATGAACAATAGTTCTCAGTATCAAGAGAATGCTGAAAGGATAAAAGATCTTTTTTTGTTTTGTTTTTAAATTTGCACACATACAGATCTATTGGTCTCATCTCTCCTTCCCTGTCCAAGACTGTCATCTAAATCACCTAAATGCAAAGACTGTTACATTGTTGTTGTTGTTATGTGCCGTCGAGTTGGACCCAACTCAGCAGCCCCTCTTTGGGTTTCTGAGGTAGTATCACTACGGAAGTAGATTGCCCCATCTTCCTTCCGAGGAATGGCTGGTGGGTTTGAACCACCAACCTTCTGGTTAGCAGTCAAGTGCCTTAGGCACTATGCTACCAGAGCTCCCCCCCAAATTATTATTCTTGAAAACACTCTAAACTGTCCAATTAGAAAAAATCCCTTGCAGAAAACTTCTTCACTTTACAATGCTGCTTTTAACTAGGAAGAAGTAGACAACTAGAACGAAAAAATGTTTGGAAGAAACAATAAAGATGTACATATGGCTAGAGGATGGCCTACTGTGCTAGGACTAAGAAACACTGAATTTACCCCACCTCTCCTTTTTGGGCACCAATGAGAAAACTACCGAGCTTTTCTAGGCTTCCATGGGCTCTACTTTACAGAATTTTTACAATAATTATATTTAAAAAAATATGAATGGTTCCTAATATTCATAACTGGAGAACAATACTGGATTGCTAAATTGCTTTAGATTCTTAAATTTTGATGCTATACATCACTACCAATCAGAAAATGTGACAACACAAAGAATATAAACTAATTTAAGCATAACTGTATTCCAAGGGAAATATTGTGCTTTTGGTTTTATTTATAGCTGAAAATCATGTGCACATCCTACAAAAACAACAACAAATTACTATATCATCAACCAAGTATAGATGCTTTTCCAAGGGCATAAAGTTAA
>NW_006922176.1:362045-370032 GCF_000298275.1 Orycteropus afer afer
ATATATATAACAATTCAACTGACTTTTCTTACTGACTTCTTCATGTATTAAAGCAATCTAGAGCACCCACGTTTGCATCTTCATTACTTTCTCATTAATCATATCATCAATGTAATTAGTGTGACAGTAGGAAGTTTTAAGACTGCTGAAGTTTTCACTGTAATGAACAGAAGAGTCAAATAGAAAATATGGTCAGAAACAGGTAAGCACGCATAATTTTGAAGTGATCTTTGGAAATGTTTGGGGATTTAAAATGTCTTTTTATTTCTTCCTTATATTAAAGTTTCATCTTTATAGGGAACGTCTTTTTTTTCCCCAATTTCCTTTGTCTTTGGCGTTATATTAAGCTGATCAACCAAAGATAACCAAACTCACTTTCATTGAGTCATTTTCTGACTCATAGTGACTCCTTGGGTTTCTGAGTTGGTATCTCTACGAAAGTAGATTTCCCAATCTTCCCTCGGTGGAGTGGCTAGTAGGTTTGAACCTCTAGCCTTGTGTTAGCAGTCAAATGCCTTAAACACTATGCCACCAAAACTCCCAAAACTAGTCAAGTAATGTTAATTAAGTGAAAATAGATCAGTGAAGAGAAACATTGTTGTACAGAATACATTACATTTCTACAATTTATTCTCCTGTTCTTTGTAATGACAGCAAAGGATAATTCACAAAAAGATTGTGGGAAACTTGCATTTATACTGTGAGACTTTTTTCTCTATGTAAAAGCAGGAATTGACAATAGATCGTCAGACAAGGATTTTTCCAACATAATCACTCTGGGATTTATGGCATAAAAGTCTCTGAACTCTGGAAATGAACTCTGCATTATATTCCGGAGGGCTGAGAAAGTCAGCAGTACATTAAGTGTCATGGAATGAACTACTCTTCTATATTTTCCAACTATTTCAGTCACTCTCAAGGTCCCATAATAACCAGGGACTGTAAAACAGAGTGTAAAATAGTTATGAATGTAGTCAAGTATATATAACTGTTTTCTAAAATGACTTATGTACAGCATGTAATTTCTTCCAGGAGGAGCATCAAGTGTATTATACGTGGTACATTGGAAGAGAACTTTTTACGAACACTGTCTGCATTGTGCCGTTTTTGAGATTTTAAAAAGAGGCTTTAAAATGCAGGGCTGTGGAGAATTGACAGGTTCTGTGCATTTTAGTGCTTTTTCACAATGTTTGCTATGTTCTTGAGAATTTAATCTTTCAGCTTTAAAATATGAATTAAAGGTCATCTCACTGTGCAAATCAGTGCATTAAATGTGTGCAACAGAAAACTCTGAAATGTAAACATTAAAATCTGCTGGAGGCTTTCCTACCAAAGGTAATGAAAAATAGATTTAAATAGTAATCTGACCTAAATATAGGTAAAAAATTAAGAAGTACAGAAGATTTCCAGTAAAAGGTCAATACATTTATACAATAGGTTGTGAAACAGAAGCAACTTACTTAAAATAATTAAATTGAAACCTATTGTGCATTTTAATTAAATTAAAACCTACTATACTGTTAGTGTAATATTAAATTATGTAACAAAAGCATTCATAAATTTTTTTTTTTTTCCCTTCAATAATCTGAGAAGTTATTCCTGACTTGTGGATAGTTTTGCTCCATGCAGTAATCCAGGGCTTCTGACTATTTCCTTCTAGTACTGTGCCATTTTTAAAGGCTCTGTAATTGTCTGCATCATATAGGTTGGTCTGCCATGTCCAGGGCTCAGTAGTACAAGGGAGAAAAGAACATACTGAAAGAGTGAAAAATGGAAGCAACTCTTTCAACTCTTCTGTGATATACAAGGATATATAATATTTATAGAAACTGAACTGTGAATTGTGTATTCTATGATTATCTAATTTATTTTAAATAATTTTTTCAACAAAGACTTACTTTATAATCAATGCCACCTTATCTCATCTTTGTAAAAATTACTAAAGGAAAATAATAGTATTATTTTGCCTTCACTTGCTTAACAGCTCTGGTATAAAAACAACACATATTCCATTCTCATTCCTTAAAAAAAAAACTAATCGAATTACAACAATGACTCAAGGGAAGTTAGAAAATGTAGTCTTGTCTGTGTCCATAGAGAGAAAGGACTTTGGTCAACAGCCAGTCTTCTTTGAAATACATACCAACACGTTAATATTGGTGCTACCATGATAAAACAAAAAATTCCTGAAAAAGTCAGTCCATCAGAGCAATGCTGATCAAAATTATTTTTTGTAAATAACAAAAGTTAAAAAATAATTACTATCAGTCCTTTGCCTGTCATCAAATAAGTCATGATCATCATGAACGCAAGGGGAAGCAGCAGTAATTGTCAGCATACTGACTTCATAAACTTGGAGAAATTTTATGAATACAGCATCCATTTGCATTAGAAGAGCTGAGAAACTTAATGAAGAAATTGTGGGGGATTCATGTCTTCAGACACCTTTATTGAAGGTAGATGCTTGAAGCCTGAACCTCAGATTTCTCTTTTGTAAAATAGACCAAAGCACAATTTCTAGGAGTAGCTGAAGACTTGTTTCAATTTTGGAATTTAAAATATAATAACAAGTGAAAGTACACTATAATAGAAAATAATATATACCTATGTAATACATTTTATTCAATACTAATTTCTTTGATGTCTCAATCTTCAAAATTCTAAACAAAATTTGAATTGTGTATTCTATGATTATCTCATTTATTTTAAATATTTTTTTCAACAAAGACCTACTTCATAATAAATGCCACCATATCTCACCTTTATAAAAATTACTAGAGGAAAATAAGGTAGTATTATTTGCCTTATTAATTTTAGTAGTTGTGGGTCCTTTGAAAGAAATAAACACACTAATGTTTTACTCCTACCTTTGAAGGAAGCTTCCCCAAATATTTTTGATAGCACATCTTTATCAGTAAAATAATTTTAAGTTTGATTGTCTACATGTGAAAATTTTATTTAGATTACTTTATATTTTAAGAAAAGAGAACCAATTTTTCTATCACTGACAAATCATTATTATATCTGATTAGAACCTCATTGTTTTTCTCTCATGATTTTGTTTTAAAAGATCTGTAAATACTTGGAGAGGAAGGAGTTCTGTCATTCTCTTATTACACTGTGCTTGCATTTTAGTATTATTTTTGAACTAACATTATGGTGAAGTTTTTTTGTAATTTTGTTGTTCATTTTAGAAATAATGTTTTAGTTAAAATTAGATATTTTACTTTAAATTGGAAAGAAAGATTAGTTAGTGACACTATACTGAAAGAGTGAAAAATGGAAGCAACTGTTTTAACTCTTCTGTGATATACAAGTATATAATATTTATATAAACTCATGACATGTTGATACCAATCAACACTCCAACATTTCACATGGAATCAAATGAATCTATATATATTTTTACAGAAGCTCTGAGGGCAAATGTTTAAGGCATTTGACTGCTAACCAGGAGGCTGATGGTTCAAATCCACCAGCCAATCCTTAGATGGAAAATTGGGCAATCTATTTCTGTAGTGATGCCACCTCAAACACCCAAGGAGGAGTTGCTGTGAGTCAGATACTACTCGATGGCAATGAGTTTGGTTTGGTTTGGTATGGATCTCTATGGAAGATCTCCATAGAGATTGAAACCAAACCAAACTCATTGTCATCAAGTAGGATCCGAATCATAGCTGATTCTGACACTCAGTGAGAATAGTTTACCATTTATTGTGAGAAAAAAATTCACATAAAATTATGTAAAATAAAACAAAAAAAGCTAGAAATATCTCACTAAGAGAGCTAACTGTGTATACCATGAATTTAGTTTGGTTTGGTTTGGATCTCTATGGAAGATCTCTGTAGAGATCCAAACCAAACCAAACTCATTGCCATTGAGTAGAATCTGACTCATAGTGACTCCTCCTTGGGTGTTTGATGTGGTGTCACTGTGGAAATAGATTGCCCAATCTTCCCTCTGAGGAATCGCTGGTAAGTTTGAACCATCAGCTTACTGGTTAGAGGTCAAACGACTCAGAGACCCAAGGAGGGGTCACTATGAGTCAGAACCAACTCCACTGCAGTGAGTTGTTAACTTGCACATACCAAAATAGACCACCCTCACATCAAGTTTCCAATAATTTTAACTCCCTAAAGAGAAATATTAGATATTTTCACCTAGTATTAATTTCTATCACACTTTACAATGAAGAAAGGAAGCTGTTATTAACTCTGAAATGTTGATTCAAATAGAAAATTCATAAATTCCAGGTAAGTCTGTTTTTATATGCAAAATAAAAGTACCTGTTTAAACCCAGGGTTTATTATGTTGAAAACTAGCTAATTTTGTCAGGAAAACTTTTAATATTTTCTAAAGGCATTTTAAAAAAAGGAAAATCACTAAAACAATTTTATTTTAATTTAGAGTGCTTGTCTGAAGAAGGGAGAGAAATCAATGTCAAGTGCATTCACACTGAAATATCTGAATTGCATGAAAACTTTTGATCTCTGCCAAAATATCAAAATTCAAGATTATGTATTGATCTCTAGAATATATGAATTCACTAATTTGACCATATTTTCATAAATATGCAATCACAAATTTCTGAATGATACAAGTTTATCATATTTGTTTAAACACTCAGCCAGAATAGTTTACCCTTTATTGTGAGAGAAAATTAAAATAAAACTATGCAAAATAAAATACTAAAAACTAGAAGTATTTTACTAAAAGTGCTAACTATGCATGCCATTCTTAAGAAACTCTTTTTGAATATTTATCTCTGAGGTTAGAATATTTATCTCTCAAGTTTGTGTACATGTATGGAATTTATATGCACACAGATATATATGTACTCTTTTTCTTCTTGAAAAATATGGTTTGTTTTAGAAAAACAAAGCTATTTTATAGACTGTTTCTTCTTCAACTTTACTAAAATAAATAAGTAGCTTTACTTCCTGACCAACTGATATAGTCTTCAATTTTATATAATGAAATTGTTATATAATGAAAACAAAGTTTTAAAATAATTCTTACTTAACGTAACCCATGATGGGCTTAAATAAGGAATAGAAATGTAATTATTAGACTAGTCTTAGTAATTCTTTGTACTATTACATTGATTAAAATGTATAGATGTTTCCTCTTCTTACTGAAGTGTTGAAAAACAATATTTTTTTGAAACTGCTAAAATTTATTTTAGCATTGTGACAAATGGAGAAAACATGTATTGGACACTCAGCTAATCAATGATATATAGCTCATTCAATCATTTCAGCAACCCATTGATGTATGTTACTTACCATCAAGTGATACCTGAGTCATAGAGACCCCTGGTTGGGTTTCCAAGGCAGTATCACTACGGAAGTAGATTGCCCAACCTTCCTTCTGTTTGATGTGTTAGTCCCATCTTAAGAGAACAAAGAGTATGTTCAGAATGACTAAGTCATTGTACTCATAAGAGGAAGCTTGAAACTTGCAGGTGAAAGGCTGAAAACTTAATAATACCTCACCATCAAGGCCTCGCTCATTGCATTTATAAAGCAAGTGTGCATTTTTTTGTCCCTTGTACAGAAAGCATTAAGATAGTGTCCTGTTTATCTAGGCCAGAGTTTCACAAACACAGCATTATTGACACTTTTGGCTTGATAAATTTTAGTTGTGAGCAACTATCCTGTGGATTGCAGGATGTATCGCAGCATCCTGTTAGGTGCAAGTACTTAACCCTACCAAAATGGAAACAAACACACATACCTCCTGATATGGCCATTTTCCCCTAGTGGGTTAAATTGTCTTTGGTTGAAAATGGGGGAAATAGGAAGGAGAAGAGCAATATGCACATAGAAACACACACTGAGAAAAACCAAGATCAGAAAGAACAATATAATCATCTGCAACTTGATGAAACAAAAATATATGCAGTAAATGAATCTACCTACACAGCTTATGAAACAATTGTCACGATACAATTTCTTATGGCAGGGGGGGGGAGAAAAACAACTCACTGCCATAGAGTTAATTCAAACCCATTGAGTTTCCAAGGCTGTAAATCTTTACAGAAGTAGATTCCCCCATCTTCCTTCTGTGGAGTGACTGTTGGGTTTGAACTGCTGACCTGCTGTTTAGCAACAAAATGCCTTATCCACTATGCCACCAGACCTCCTTTTTGTTCTAGGTTAGTGAACAGAAATTTAAACAAGAAAGGAATTAACCCAGAGATAAAATCAAACATTAGCTACTTGAGAGAGCTATCACTACCATACCAAATTTAGCTTTCAAAACTAAAAACATCCACTAATGCTAGATAGAGAAATTTATCTGTAGGACGGAATGTGAAATATGAACTAAGTATTAATAATAAGCTAAATTAGTCATCCAAGGTGAATCTAAACAATATTCTTTTGCATCTTAACTTAGAGGAAAATTAATAAATAATAAATGTTCTGCAATACTCAAATTTTCCCAAAATGTTTAATACTAACCTTATTGACTGACTAATTTTCAACCCCATTTGGAAGCCTCCTCAGGAAATTTCAATATTCTGCATAGCCTGTTATTTATCAGCCACAACAGCTTTGTATTTCCCATCTTTGTTGTTATTATTAACCTATTAAACATATGTCATCCTCGTGAACAATGGAATGAAATTCTGCCCATTAATTGTTTTCACTGGCTAATTTTCAGAAGTAGACCTCTAAAGCTTTTTTCATAGTTTGTCTTATTCTGAAAACTGCCATGAACCTTATTAACATCATAGCAACACATGATCCTCCATTGACAAACAATAGTGTGTAAGGAGAAAAAGGACACAACAGAATTGTCTAGGTCTTACAATGCAACCACTATAATGTTGTTATTGTTAAGTGCCGTGGAGTTGGACTGGACTCATAGCGACCCCTCTTTGGGCTTCCAAGGCAGTATCACTACTGAAGTAGATTGCCCAAACTTCCTTCCAAGAGTGGCTGGTGGGTTTGAACTGCCAGCCTTCTGGTTAACAGTCAAGTGCCTTAAGCACTATGCTACCAGAGCTCCCAAACCACTATAATAGAATACAAAATCATTTAGAAGAAAAGAGGAAATAGGATTCAAAGTTTATTTCTTCTAATGACTTTTTCTCTTCTTCCCAGCATGTCTATACGGTGATCAGTACCCAAGATGGAAGCATTGATACTGGTAGCTATAATGGAAGAGGTCAAAAGGATCATCAATTTCACATGAGGGCTGATCATTCCTAGGATTTTAGTGCTGATTTATTACAGATTCATGAAATTTATATTCCCTAAAATGTCATTTTTCTGATCAATAATTCCACTGCTGCGTTTTAGTTTTCAAAACAGAGAGAAAAAAAAAAAAAATGTGGGAATTGAATCCATGCTTTCGGCCACAGGAAGAATTCTGATGCTAAATGAGGCAGAAGAGAAATAGATATGTCCTTCCTTCACAGAGTAGAATAATTTGTAATTTATAATTCTCTGTGTATTTGCTGGTACTTTTCTACTTGTATTTTCTTATATCATTTACAGATGTAAATGATATGTGTTCTTACACATGTTCTCTTCCTCTAACTCGTCAAGCCATGGAGCTGGTGGGATTTTTGTTGCTAGAAAAACCTGTTTCCATGTGTTTTCTATCATACCCTATTCTTCTGCAGAATTCCCATCTGTTTCTGCTACATTGACACCTGGTTCAAAATGTCCCCACGCATTCCGGATTTTGTCATCATCCTTCGTAATTTCACTTTCCCATGGAAGATTTATCCTAAACGATTACTTCTCAGTTATTTTATCTCTTCATCTCTAATGACTTTCTTAGCCATTCTACCTGAGCCAAATGAAGCCATATTAGTAACCACTTCATCTCCAAATTCACTAAGTAAAGCCTGCTGCTCTCTGACTATACCCGTATGTTATTCAAGAATCATCCCTCAGATAAGAATATCCAGTCCACTAAGCCATTTGTTCAAATCACTCCTTTTCATTCCACCATCATATAATTTAGATTTCA
>NW_006922176.1:370582-387078 GCF_000298275.1 Orycteropus afer afer
ATAAACAAGAAATTTTTTAATATTAATTATAACATTCATAAAAATATTCTCAAAATTTGCAATAAAATTTTCTAAGTACCTCACTTTCTATATTTTTTGCCATGGACCCTTAGCAAACCATTGTCAACCAATAATACTTAGTGAAACATAGTTTGAATTGTTCTCATTTGTGGCCATCAAGTCAACTCTGACTCATGGATGTTTATGGGTTATAGAGTTTTCTAGACTTTCGTCTTTTAGAAGCAGATCACCAGACCTATGCCCCAAGGTACCTCTGAGTAAATTAGAACTACTGACCTTGCTGCTAGTAGTTGATTGCTTTATTTTGTTGTACCACCCAAGAATGCCCGCAATTTGACTATAACTGCACTAACCTCTTTTCCATTTATATCTTCTCACTGAATTTATCTGAGACACTCTAATCACAGATGATTTGTCTTTTCCTGTGCTGCTGAAGAAAATTGGGAATTATCTTTCTTGTTGCCTAAGACTAATCTTTCATCAGTGTATTTGGATTCCATTTATTTCTATTCCAGGAAATTGTTCACTTAATGAAATCTTTTTATTTTTAAATTTCTTATAAATTTTCAGCTTTTACTAGTTTAGTTACTTCCTGCTGCTCTAACAGAAAATACCACTAATGGGTGGTTTTGACAAACAGGAGTTTATTATCTTACAGTTTGGGAGACTAGAATTCCGAGTTTAAAGTTCCAAGCTCTAGGATATGGCTGAAAGCCCCTTGACCTCAGGCTTCAGCTCTGTCTCTTTCTCCCAGTCCACTGGAGCTAGAAGTGTCTCTTCACTCAGGCAGCTGCTGGCTGCTAAGGCTGACAAGCCCAAAGTGGTCAAATAAAATGGCACAGTCTCAATATTACCAAACATCAAGGTAACTCTTCGTCAGTCTTTCTTATTCATTGTCCAGCTCTCACATGCATATTAGGTGATTTAAAATATCATGTCTTGAGTTAGGCACATCTTAGACTGCAAGGAGGTATCTTTGCTCTTCAGTGCTTGAAAGAGGTCTTTTGCAGTGGATTTGCCCAATGCAATATATTTTTTGATGTCTTGACTATTGTTTCCATTGACACTGATTGTAGAACCAAGCAATATGAAGTCCTTGATAAATTCAATCTTTTCTGCATCTATCATGATGATGCTTATACATCCAGTTGTGAAGATTTTTTGTTTTCCTTATATTGAGTTGTAATCCATACTGTAGAGTGTAGCCTTTAATCTTCATCAGTATGTACTCTAACTCATCCTCACTTTCAGCAAGCATAGTTGTGTCACCTGTGTATCACAGGTTGTTAATAAGACTTCCTCCAATCCTGATGCCACAGTCTTTTTCATATAGTCCAGCTTCTTGGATTATTTGCTCAGCATACAGTATGAATAAGTGTTGTGAAAGGATACAACCCTGATTCATTCCCTTCCTGATTTTAAAGCATGCAATATCCCCTTGTTCTGTTTGAATGACAGCCACCTGGTCTATGTACAGATTCCTTATGAGTACAATGAAGTGTTCTGGAATTCCCATTCTTCTCAATAATATCCATAATTAGTTATGATCCACAGACTCAAATGTTTTTGCATAGTCAATAAAATGTAAGTATACATCTTTCTGGTATTCTTTGCTTTCAGTTAAGATCCATCTGACATCTGACATCAGTAATGATGTCCCACATTCTGTTCCTCTTCTAAATCCAGCTTGCATTTCTTGAAGTTCTAGGACAATATACTGCTGCAACTATTTTTGAATTATCTTCAGTAAGATTTTACTTGTGTGTGATTGTAATGATATTGTTCAATGACTTCCATATTCTATGGGATCACCTTTCTTTGGAATGGATACAAATATGGACCACTCCCAGTCAGTTGGCCCGGTAGCTATCTTCCAAATCTCTTGGCATACCCGAGTGTTGCCCTCCAGTGCAGGATCCATTTGTTGAGGCATCTCAATGGGTATTCCTTCAATTCCTGGAACCTTGTTTTTTGCCAACTCCTTTAGTTCAGCTTTGACTTCTTCCTTCACTACCCTTGGTTCTTGATCATATGCCACCTTCTGAAATGGATGATCATCTACCAATTATTTTTGGTATAATGACTCTGTAAATCCCATCCGTCTTCTTTTGATGTTTCCTCCATCATTCAACGTCCAGCCCATGAAATCGTTCAATATTGCAAATTAAGGCTTAATTTTTTTCCCCAGTTCTTTCAGCTTGAGAAATGCTGAGAATGTTCTTCTCTTTTGGTTTTCTAACTCCAACTGTTGGTACATTTCATTATAATGATTGACTTTGTCTTCTCAAGCTGCTCTTTGAAATCTTCTGTTCAGCTCTTTTATCCTATCTATTCTCCCATTTGCTTTAGCTACTCTCCATTCAAGGGCAAGTTCCAGAGTTTCCTCTGACATCCACTTTGATCTTTTCTTCCTTTCTTGTCTTTTTATTGACTTCTTGCTTTCTTCATGGATCATGTTCTTGACATCATCTAACAATTCTTCTGGTTTTTGGTCACTGATGTTCAATGTATCACTCTACTCTTTAGGTGGTTTCTAAACTCAGAAGAGATGTATAATCAAGGTCATATTTTGGTCTTGTGGAATTCTTTAAATTATCTTCAGCTTCAACTTGAACTTGCATATGAGCAGTTGTTGGTCTGTTCCACAATCAATTCCTGGCCTTGTTTTGACTGAAGATATTGAGCTTCTCCATCTCCTCTTGCCACAGATGTAGTCAATCTGATTCCTGTGTACTCTGTTAGGCAAAGACCATGTACATAGCTGCCATTTGTGTTGTAGAAAAAGGTATTTTCAATGACTAATCCATTGGTCTTCCAAAATTCTATCATATGATCTCCACTGTCATTTCTGTCACCAAGACCATATTTTCCAACTACAGGTGATACTTCTTTGTTTCCAACTTTTGCATTACAATCACCAGTGGTAATTAACACATCTTGAGTTCATGCTTGGTCAATTTCAGACTGCAGAAGTAGGTAAAAATCTTCAATTTCCTTGTCTTTGGCTTTGGTGGTTAATGTGTAAATTTGAATAATGTTAATATTAACTTGTCTTCCTAATAGGTGTATCGATATTATCCTGTCACTGACAGCATTGTACTTCAGGACAGATCTTGAAACATCCTTTGTGATGATGAATGTCACACCATTCCTCTTTAATTTGTCACTCCTGACACAGTAGATCATATGGCTATCTGATTCAAAATGGCCCAAAACAATTCATTTCAGCTCACTAATGCCTAGTATATCAATATTTATGCATTCTATTTCATTTTGACAACTTCCAATTTTCCTAGATTCATACTTCATACATTCTATATTCCAATTGTTAATGGATGTTTGCAGCTGTTTCTTCTTCTCTTGAGTCATGCCACATCAGCAAAAGGAGGTCCAGAAAGCTTTACTCCATCCACATCATTAAGGTTGGCTCTATTCTGAGGAAGCAACACTTTCCTAGTCATATTTTGAGAATCTTCCGATGCTCATCTTCTGGCATTATATCAGATAATGTTTCAGGGCTATTTTTGAATAATATATCAGATAGTGTTTCAGTTCTATTTATAAGGTTTTTACTGGTCAATTATTTGAGAAGTAGATGACTTCTTCCTTTTTTGTGAGTTTGTCTTTAGTCTGGAAGCTTGGATGAAACTTGTCCACCAGGTAATGCTGTTGGCACTTGAAGCACCACTGGTATAGCCTCCAGCTTCACAGCAACACACAAGCCATTACACAGTGGCAAACTGACAGAACAGTTGGTCTCCCTTAGCTGTTCCAATCTGCTCCAATCCCACTTTCCTACCTTCACCTACCAGTACTGGCCCTCCAAAAAAATACATGTATAATATGTATCTTAAATTTTATGTTCTCCTAAATTCACTGAAATGCAATTATATCCAACTCTGATCACTTTTATGAAATCTAGATTCATATATCTACTCAATATTTCCTCTTGAACATCTGCAATAGTTTTCTTGAGTGAAAACGTTACTGTGGAATCTTATTCTATGTGAATGGTGAATCCTGTTATAAAAACAAGCTGGTGATCCTGACAGTCGTATTCAAGACTGAATCTCCACCTTCTCTCTTACTTATTCATCTCTCCTCCTATTGTATTTCAAAATCAAGTCCTTACCCAGTGTTCATTTTGTAGTGAACACCCACTTCCTCTATCTATTTACAAAAACAAAAGTATAAATCTCAACCTTAATATTTCCAGCTCTTCATATTGTGTATCATGCTCTTTTACTTTTATCAACTAAATATCTCTCTAATCTTTCTACTTTTCTCCATTTTTACCAATATTGTATCTGGTCTAAGTGAAAATCATCTCCACTGAAACTCATTGATAGGTGCCATCAAGTTGGCTCTGAAACTCTGTAAGAACCTCCAATTGTTTTCATCACATCCGTTTTTTTCTTTTTCCATCTTTTCCCATTGTGTAGTCAGAGAGATAGAATAGTATCATTCTCATGTTTAAAACACGTTGCTGTTGTTTTTCTGTGTCCTTGAGTCAATTCTGATTCATAAAGACCTTGTAAAACAGGGTAGAACTGCCCTAAAGTGTTTCCTAGAATAATGTTTCTAGGAGCAAATTAGCAGGTATGTCCCCTCCAGAACCAGTGGTGGGCTCAAACTGCCACATTTCCATTAGCTGTTGAGTGCCTAATCATTGCAACAAGAAGGCTCCTTTAAAACTTCTCAGCATCTTCCAATTGTTTGTGTCTTCTGGAAGGCTCTGCATGCTCTGGCTACTTCTTACAAATCAAATCTCATGTTGTATTTTATCCACCCTCATTTCCTAGATTGTAGCCACAGTAGATTTCTCTCTAGTCCTTAAGCACAATCTGCTTCTTTGTGTCACCCTTATAATTCTCTTTGCATAAAATGTTCTCAATTTTCCTTTCATTCAGAGTTAACTCTTCTTTGCGTTTCAGGCATCAGACATCTTTATTTCACCAGGTTAGCTATCTTCATCATATGCCTTCCTTCATATGTCTTTCACCCTTGGAATGATACATTTAACTATTTAAAAAATATATATATATTTTGTAATTAGCATTATTTGATTATGTTATTATTATTGACATCCCAGTAAAATATAAGTATCATGAGGGTAAGGACAGTGTCTTTTCCTTATTATTATACATTTAGTACATGATATATGTACTAGAATATAGTAGATGCTCAGAAAATATCTATTAAATATGAATACGCCAAAAATATTTTGTCTAGAAAATTTTCCCATTCTAAACAAATGAATAACTCAATAAAATCTACCTTTAAAGAAATACATTGCATATTGCATTTCTAGGATGGTACAAACCTCCTGGCCTAACTCATTATATTCAGAAATGATATTATTATTTTCAGATTTATTTATGACATATTGTATCAGTGACTTTTTGTTTCTTCTAAAAACTTCCAATTCACTCATGATGGCAAACAGCAACACATGTGATTATTTAAAAATATTTTATTTGTCTTTAATTTGTAACTGATGGTGTATCATTCTTTTCCTTTTTGGTATAACACCTTAACTTTAATTTTGTGATAATTTTGATACTGACAAAGTTAAAAATTTTCTATATTTTTTCAATGTTTCTATAGTGACTAGTAAATATTGCACTTGTATTTCTGCAACTTTAGGTTTATTTCAATTAGTGACAATTCTAATTACATTAAGACATATATTAAGTCTCAACCAATCATCTAACAGACAGGAAATGTCTCAAATGGATCAATTGAAATATTTTTGTTAAATTAACAGTATAACTTTTTATAAGATAATTAAAAAAGGTACTGTTATTAACAGAAATGTGACATTACTTATAATAGCATTTTTATGCTTATAACCTTATGAGTATAATTTCAATTGATAACCTCATAACAGATAAGATTTCAAAATATTTCATATAATTTATTATGACACCAGCTATTTGCCATTTTGCATATTGTTGGGAAAATAAATAAATAAATAGATAAATAAAGAAATAACTTTTTACCTGCCTGTGGTAGTTATGTTTGTGTGTCAACGTGGCTGGGACTGGTTGAGTGGCTGGTCAGCTGATGATAGTTATTGCCCATGATGAGCCTGCGATCACTCCATGGTGGGATTCACCACAAGCAGCTGAGTAGCTGCCTTTGGGATGTGGTCTGTTTCCTATATTTAAGGAGAAGCCTTGGGGATAGTCTCTAGCTTATGTCACGCTTGGACCCTGCATGTAGCCATGTCATTGTTCAGCAGCCTCCCATGGTCTGCCGACCTTGGGACTTCCAATGGACTTAAATTAATGGCCTGCTATGGGGTTTGCTAACATTGGAACTGTGCCTTTTTACTTGTCAACCTTGGGCTCGGCGTTCTCAGTAGTCAGCAGCTGTCTTAGTGAAAAAATGCCTCTAGTTTCAGTGATCCTGAAGCCCAAGGCTGATGGGCTTTCATCCAGCCCCTAGAGCTTGGCACGTTGAACTTGGACTTAAACCCTCCAAATTGTAAGAATAAACTCCTGTTTGTTTAAGCCATCCTATTTGTGGTATATTCTTGTCAGAGGGGTACTAGGTAACTAGAACCCTGGCTTAATGTAAATAAAATAAGGTATAGGAGCAAGTTTATAACAACATGATGAGTATTATAAGCTACTACTCTACCTGAATAAATTACTTTTTTATATAAAGAGAGTCAAGCCACTACTCACCTGTCAGTTTACTGTAATGTGGTAGCTTGCATGTTGCTATGCTACCAGTATTTGAAATGTCTCATGTGGTGGACAGGTTTCAGTAGAGCTTCCACATTAAAAAAAAAATTAAGAAAAAGGACCTAATGATCTACTTTTAAAACGTTTTCTTTCCAGTGAAAACCTTATTCACAGCAACAGAATATTATCTGTTATAGTGCCAGAAGATGACCCTTAAATTGTAAGGTACTCAAAACATGAATGAGAAATATGTACCGCCTCAAAATAGAGTTGATGTTAATTACATGGATGGAATAAAGATTTTGGGAACTTCATTTGCTGATGTGGGAAGATTCAAAAAGAGAAGAAATTTCTGCAAGCATCCTTTAATAATGAGAACATGGAATATGCAAACTATGAATCTAAGTAAAGTGTAAATTATAAAAAAAATCAAATAGAACAAATAAAGGTCAGTGTCATAGGTATTAGAGAGCTGAAATGGACTGGTATTGGCCATTTTGAAATGGACAATTTCATGGTCTACTATGATAAGAAAGACAAGTTGAAGTGGAATAGCATCCATTTATCATCAAAAAGAACATTTCAAATTCTGTCATGAAATATACTGCTGTCTGTGACAGAATAATATCCATATGCCTAAAAAAAAAAAAAAATCACTGCCATCAAGTTGGATCTGACTCATAACGACCACTCCATGGATTTCTGAGTCAGTATAAGAAGTAGATTGCCCAACCTTCTTTCTATGGAGTGGGTGGTGGGTTTGAACCACCAGCCTTCTGGTTATCAGTCAAATGCCTTAGGCACTAAGCCACCAGACTTTTTGTATGCCTACAAGAAAGGCAAGTTAGTAAGACTATTATTCCAATTTGCACACCAACCCGTAATGTGAAAATATGATGAAATTGAAGACTTTTACCAATGTGTGCAGTCTGAATTTGATGAAACAAGTAATCAAAATGTACTGATAATTATTGGTGATTGGGATGAGAAAGTAAGAAACAAAAAGAAGGATAAGTTATTGGAAAATTTGGCCTTGATAGAAGTGACACCAGAGATCACATGATAGAATTTTGCAAGAGCAATAACTTATTCATTGAAAATACTTTTTTTTTTTTCCTTTTCCAAAAGTGTAAACAGTGACTACAGACATGGACCTTGCAATATGAGATACACATGAATCAAAACAACTACTTCTGTGGAAAGAAATAATGGAGATATTCAATATCATCATTCAGAAACAAGGTAAGGGGCCAACTACAGAACAATCAATTCCTCATATGTAAATTCAAATTGAATATGAAGAAAAGTAAAACAAATCCACATGAGAAAAATTATTACCTTTACTGTGTAGTTGTTGTTTAGGTCTGACCAGTTGATTGCAGGCCATAGTAATCATATGTAGAATGGAACAAAACACTGCCTGATCCCAAGCCATCCTTACAATCTTTGCTTTGTTTGAGCCCATTATTATAGCTTCTATGTCGGTCCATCTTGTTAAAGGTTTTCCTCTTTTTCCTGACCCTCTACTCTACCAAGCATGATGTCCTTATTCAGCAAATGGTCCCTCCTGATAACATGCCCAAAGTATGTGAGAAAAAAGTCTCATCATGCGTGTTTCTAAAGACAATTCTGGCTGCACTTTTTCCAGGACAGGTTTGTTCAATCTTCTGACACTCCATGGTATTTCAGTATTCTGCAACACCATAATTCAAAGGTATCAATTTTTCTTTAGTCTCCCTTATTCACTGTCCACCTTCCTTGTTCATATGAGGAGATTTAAAATGCCATGGCACTCCTTAATTCTCAGAGTGATACCTTTGTTTTTTTCATGGTTTAAAGAGATCTTTTCCAGCTGATTTCTTTAATGCAATATATCATTTGATTTATTGACTCCATCTTCCATAAGTATTTTATTTCATGACTGAATCTTCTATGGACATTAATTATGGATCCAAGTAGAATGAAACCTTTCAGTGTTTATTCTGCTTCTCATGATGTTGCTTATTGGTTCAACTGTAAAGATCTTTGTTTTCTTTATATTGAAGTTTAAACCATGCTGAAGGCTGTAACTTTTATGTTCATCTTTGTGAGGTTCATGTGTATAGCTGCCTTTGTACTTGAAGATAGATTTTGAAATCTTCTTTTTGACTATAAATGTGATGCTATTCTTCTTTAATTTGTTATTCTGTGCATAGTACACCATAAGGTTTTCCTACTAAGAAGGCCAGTAGTACTCTATCTCAGTTTGTTAATGCCTGTTATATGGATCTTTACGTGTCATCTTTCATGTTCTACAACTTCCAATTTTCCTAGAGTCTTATTTCATATATTTCACATTCCAACTATTGATGCATGTTTGAAGATATTTATTCTCATTTTGAGTCATGACACATCTCCAAATTAAGTTCTCAAAAGCATACTCCATACACCTCATTAAGGTTGGCTGTACATTTAGTAGGTAGCTCTTTCCCAGTCATAGTTTGATTGCCTTCTAACTTGAGGGGTTCATCTTTCATACTGTATCAGACAACATTCTGCTACTATTCATAAGGTGTTAACTGCATTTTTTTTTTTTTTCATAAATTGACTGTCATATTCTTCTTCTTAGTCTGTCTCAGTGTAGAACCTCTGCTATAATTTGTCAACTATGGGTGACACTTTGGCATTCATAGTAGTGGTGGCATACTTTCTAGTATCATCAAAACCACCAAACTCTATGGCTTTGAGTCTATTTCAACTCCTTGTGACCCCCATTTGGTTTACAAGGCCGTAAATCTTTATGGAAGCAGACTGTCTCATCTTTCTTACATGGAATAGCTGGTGAGTTTGGAACACTGACCTTTTAGTTACCAGCCAAATACCTTAACCACTACACCACTAGAATCACAGCAACACATAATCCACCAAAGGATGATAAACTGATAAATGAGTATATCCTATCTGAATTTAGAGACCATGCCAAGAATAGACTTGATGACTTGAACACTAATGACCAAAAACCAGATGAGTTGTTGCATGACATCAAGGACATAAGCTATGATGAAAGTAGACGATCATTAAAAGAAAAGGAAAGGAAGAAAAGACCAGAATGAATGTCAGAAAAGACTCTGCAACTTTCTCTTTAACATAGAATAGCTAAAGAGAATGGAATACATAATGAAGTTAAAGAGCTGAACACAAGATTTCAAAGGACAGCTCAAGAAGAATAGTGTTATGATGAAATGTGTAAAGAACTGAACTTAAAAAAAAAAAAAAAAAAGAAAGGAAAAGTATGTTTGGTGTTTCTCAAGCAAAAATAACTGAAGGAAAAATTCCAGCATCAAGTTGCAATACTAAAGCATCTCTGTTGGCATAGTGGTAAAAACATTCAGCTGCTAACCAAAAGGTCAACAGTTCAAACCACCACTCAGTCCATGGAAGAAAGTTGAAGCAGTCTGATTCCTTGAAGATTTTTGTTGTTGTTGTTTTTATGTGTTGTAGAATTGGACCCAACTCATAGCAACCCCTCCTTGGTTTTCCGAGGTGATGTCACTACAGAAGTAGATTGCCCAACCTTCCTTCTGAGGAGTGACTGGTGGGTTTGAAACTCCAGCCTTGCACTTGGCAGGTAACTACCTTAGACACTGGAAACCTTATACAGGAGTTCTTTTCTGTCCAAGAGTCACTAAGAGTCAGTATCAACTTGATGGCTTTGAATCTGGAGTGCGTAATGAATGGGCAAGGTAATAAGTGCTGCAGGAAGCATCAAGGTAAGATGGAAAGTATACACAAAGTCACTGTACCATAAATAATTGATCAGTGTTCAATTTTGCAGGAGGTAGTTGCCAAAAGGGCAGGGAGGCCACATCTCCTGACCTCCTCTAACCTCACAGGAGGAAGACAGAATCACCATTAGTAACCCTAGGCCTGTTATTGCAAGGCCAGACATGCTGTCTCCCTCCAGCCCTTTCACCAACTGTTCTTCCCAAAGCACCCACCACCTCTCCCCTGGTCCAATAATTCACTTCAGTGGCCACACAGAATTCACAGATTATGGGATTTATTTGGGAAACACAAGGCTACAATTCAAGTTCAGGAAGAATGCTTAGTCTTTCTCCCAGCCCACAGTCTCTCTCCTAACCATCTCTCACAGTCTCTCTCCCAACAATGAGTGTCCCTTGCTGTCTCACTCAGCAATGCGTGTCTCTTGGCTCTCTTCCCCAGCAGTGCATGTCTCTTTCAGGAGCACATGTCTCTTTCAGCAGCACTTCATCTTCAACCAGCAGTGAGAAAGAGACTTCTTCTGCCTCTAGGAGGCCTCCTTTTGAGCCTGGTAGAGTGGCCACACTAACCAATCATAACATCAGAATTCTAAGCACCTGAGAGACAGCAGGAACCTGCCAGAACATCGCTTTGTGTTGCGCCCAACACAAATGTAAAATAGAACAATGTAAAATAGAACAATACCCCAGGTGGATAACTTTTACAATCAGGAGCTCCTCAGTCGCTCACAACAAATTCCACCACAGAGTTTACAAAGACTTATGGCTAAAAAACCACACTAAGTAATTTACTATACTGCAAGATGATCATATATATGGCATGTGCTCAAATACTGGTGGGATTGAAGGGATTAGTCTAAATTGCACAGTAAGCATTGCAGAAAGCAAGGCTCCAGGAATTTATGGAATAACAATTGAGATGTTTCAACAAATGGATAAAATGCTGAATGTAATCACTTATCAATGCCAAGAAATTTGGAAGACAGCTACCTAGTCAACCAACTAGAAGATACACATATAGATTGCACTTTCAAGAAAGGTGATGCAACACAATGTTGAAATTATTAAGCCGTAAAAGTAATATCATATACAACTAAGATGTTACCAAGGATAATTGAACAATGTTTGCAAGAGTACATCTTCAGAGAAATGCCAGAAATTCAAGGCAGATTCAGAGGAAGAAGTGAAACAAAGGGAATTATTATTGGTGTCAGGATGGTTTTGCCTGAAAACAGAGAACAATAAAATGATATTTACCTGTGTTTCCCTGACTATGCAAAGGCATCTGTCTGACTGGAGCATAACAAATTATGAATATCATTGCAAATAATGAAAATTTCAGAATACTTCACTGTGGTCATGCAGAACCTGTGCATAGGCCAAGAAAAGGCAATGCTTTGAACAGAACAAGATGATCATGTAGGACTTAAAATCAGGACTGATATGTAGCAGGTTTGTATCCTTTCACTGTACTGATTTAGTCTGTATACTGAGAAATAATCTGAGAAGCTGGATTATATGAAGAACATGGCATCAGTATTAGAGGAAGATTCATTAATAACCTGAGATGACACTACTTTGTTGAAAGGGAAAGTTTGAAGCACTTTGTGATGAAAATCAAATATCACAGCAGTCAGTATGGATCAATCCTCATCATAAAGAATATATTCACTATTCTTTGCCAACACAGAATTCAAATGCATCAATGGTCTTCGTAAGACATTTTATATTATTGAATAACCTAATTAGCATATATATATATATATATATATCTCCAATGTCATCAAGTTGATTCTGACTTATAATGATCCCAAAGGACAGAGTAAAACGTAAAACTGCCCCATATTGTTATTAAGTCTGTAAATCTTTACAGAAGCAACTTCCTTCATCTTTATTCCATGAAGGGGCTCATAGGTTTGAACCTCAGAACTTTTGGTTAGCAGCCATATATATATATATATAGCATTTTTCATACATTTTGTTGTTAGTCAATTTCAACGCATTGTAACCATAGAGTCAATTTCAACTCACACCAACCCCATGCATAACAGAGTGAAATGTTGTATGGTATAAATGTCATCCTCACAATAGTATGTATGTTTGAGCCCATTGTTGCAGTCACTGTGTTGATCCAGCTCATTGGGGGTCTTCCTCTTTTTTCACTGACCCTCTACGTTACCCAGTACAACACCAGGACTTTCTTAGAGGTGATTCTAGGTAGTTTTGAATCCCTATCAGTAACAATTTACTGAAAAAGGTCATGATGTTAACTGCTTTGGTTTGTTTCATAGCTTCACCTTATGGAAATAGAGAAATAACACCCTAAATTTTATTGAAGGTTTTCTTTCAAAAAGTCAATAAAAGTAATACCACTTAAAATACCCAAATTAAAATAAGCTAAAGGAGTTTAAGATACTTGGGAGTTTTCCTTCATAATAATGAACTAAATTGTTTCTGAGTCTTTCTTTTTGCTTATGTCTGTGATTATATTATTTTTCTTGAGGTGAATATATCTATAAAATGAAATTCTCTATGTCTCCCGTGTATTGAATAATGGAAAGTGCTTCTATACTTTTCAAATTTATTGTGGTCACAAAGAATATTAACATTTATTTTTATCAAAATTTTCAGTGTGTACGTTTGGAAAACACATAAATAATCACTTAAAGTTATTTTCCATTCAAGGCATAAAATTATATAAAATTATGGGTTTCAGCACATAGTTTTGTAAGCTGTAGTTTTAAAAAATGATAGATATTCTAATTAGTTTTAAATAATATTCATCAAAGATATTATAAAAATTTTAATTATATTTACAGTTTGATGTTCATATATGTATATTGTTCTTATACATTGTTAGGTGCTGTGGAATCAGTTCAAAATTCTAGTGACCCTATGTAAAATAAAACAAAACACTGCCCAGTTCTACACCAGCCTCATAATTGTTGCTGTATTTGAGCTTATTATTGCAGCCACTTTCAATGTCTTCTTTTTTTTCTGTGACCTTCTACTTTACCAAGAATGATGTTCTTCTCCAAGGATTTGTCCTTCCTGATAAGAATGACCAAAGTAGGAAAGACAAAGGCCCACTATCCACCCTTCCAGGAAACATTCTAGCTGTATTTCTCAGACAGATTTCTTAATTCTTTTGGCAGATTTGTTCATTCATTCTATTGAATATATTCAATATTCTTTGCCAACACATAATACAAATGCATCAATGCTTGGTCTTCCTAAGACATTTTATATTATTGAATAACCTAATTAGCTAATTTATAAAGTATTTTCACAAAAAATATGCATACACATAAAATATTTTTTATTTTACCTAAATATTATCATAGGACTTCTTCTATTCTGTAGTGTTACTATAAAGTAGAATTAGATAATAATCAGAACCTGTTGTATGAATCTATTCATATATCCTAAAGTTTTCTATAATAGGCCTCTAATAACTTCTGTAAGAGAAATTTCAAACTGAACAACTGAAGGAATACAATAAGCTTTCTGCTGTTCTTTCTTCTATAGATAGATAAGAAGGAGTTTAAAATTTCAGTTTGGCTTTAAGTATTTATTCTGACATTTACACAAGACAGCTTGCAGTATAGTTAATTAAAAATCCTGAAGATGTATGTGTTTTATTTCTTATTTACCCAAGACTACAAAGTATGATATTTATATGTGTGTGGCTGTTTGTCATATTTCCATTATATGTATTAAATTTATTATGACAATGATTTCTTCTAGAAGGTAAAAAATATAATGGGGTCCTTAAAATGTATTTTGAGTCTATCTGAAATATATTATTTCTTCTTGCTTAATACATGATAAGAATATGATTAAAAAAAAAAAAAAACTGGAAACTATGGATATCATAAATGTTCATCCCAAAAACAGAAATAAAAATTTATTTTCATGATTTTTATTTTGATTAATCAACCTTTTATTTTTTATTTTATAATTATTTTGAGAAAACATGTTCTAGTTGAGGATTTATAAAAAAAAGTTATAAACAAATATTCTGTATATCATCCCAATAAATATAAAAGAAATCTATTTTTCTAGATTTTGTTGTTTGTTTATATTTCTCCTGAGAATGCATACAAACTTTGAAAAGTGATCAAGTGGTTTCTTGTTACAGTTCCTAAAATACTTTTTCTGGCCTAAAGAAACACATTTTCATATTCTGAGCCAGTGAGTGTTGTTACCACAAAAACCTTTCTCAGACAGGTATAAACTTGAGTATCTGAAGCTAAGCAAAAGAAAAACAATGACTTTTGTGAGGCCAAGCCCATGACAGAGTCACTTCTATGGGCTTGATCTTTGCCTCCACTCTTTCACCACAGCAAAGGTCAATGTTCAACATGAGCTGATTATCATTGACAGAGATCGTGAGCACAGGTCACTTCTAGTGCACATCGGATGTCAAACCATGGTAGGCATTTCATTTCCAATTGTTCTAACTCAATGGAGATGTTAGGCAAAATGAACGTATCTGGCTAACATCAATGTGTCCTATTTTTCCTACTTTATTGTTTGGAGCAAAACACATTTCATGTTGATATGCAGTAATGAACTCTCATGAAGCCTGTAGTTCTTCCTATTGCTATCCATGTACCATGAGATATCTCACTTGAAGTAAGGCCATGTATCTCTTACTTTCACTCTTCCATTGTTTTAACAAACACTGTTAGCACATAACATAAACAAAATAAGTTATTACAAAGTTCTTAATTAACTTAAGCATCTTGACAAGTATCATTTCAATATAACTTATGAAACAAAGGGAATTATTATTGGTGTTAGGAGGGTTTTGCCTGAAAACAGAGAACACTAAAATGCATTCTAATGCGTTCATATCCTCTGATAATCACTCTTTCCAAACCATGTTGATTTTTTTATAAACAAAGTTAGTCAGACTATTTTACATAATATTTAATCACTTACGATATCTAAACTATGATTGACTAAGAATTATATCCAGGAGCCTCCAGCGACCAGAAAAGGCCAAACTACTCCAGAATGCCCTACTAATCAGCCCTGACCTATATCATCTCCAATTTATTTTATATATTTTTATATGTTTTGAGATATATAATCCACCCATCAGTTTGTTTTACTGTGGTGGCTTGTGTTTCACTGTAGAGCTTGAGGCTATGCCACCAGTATTTCAAATACCAGGAGGATCACCCATTGTGGACAGGTTTCAATGGAGCTTCCAGACTAAGACAGACTGGGAAAAAGGAAGGGGCCATCCACTCTCAAAGAATTGGCCAGTGAAAACCTTATGATAAACAGTGAAACAATGTCTGACACAGTCCTAGAAAACATTATGAATAGCTCTGAAACATTGTCTGATATAGTGTGAAAAGATGAATCCCTCCTCTCTGAAGACACTCAAAATACAACTGCAAAAGAGATGACTCCTCACAGTAGAGTGGACTTTAATTACATGGATAGAGTAAAGCTTTTGGGACTTCCATTTGCTGATGGAGCATGACTCCAAATGGGAAGAAACAACTGACACATCCATTAACAATTAGAATGTGGAATGAATGAAATATGAATGTAGGAAAATTGAGAGCTGTCAAAAATTAAATGGAACACCTACTTGTGGAAGACAGTGGAAGACAATCAGATGATCTACTATGCCAAAAATGACAAATTGAATGGCATAGCATTCATTGTCATAATGAATGTTTGAAGATTTATCCTGAAGAACAACACTGCCAGTGATAGGATAATATCCATACTCCTAAAGGAAGACCAGTGAATTCTAAAATTATTTAAATTTACACATCAACCACTAAAGCCAAAGACAAGGAAATGGAATATTTTTGCCAACTTCTGAGGTCTGAAACTGGCCAAATGTGCAATCAAAGTGTATTAATTATTATTAGTGCTCACGAAGCAGAAGTTGGAAATAGAGAATAATCACTAGTAGATGGGAAGTTCTTTCAGCAGTCCATGGTACTTTCAACATTTTTCTACAGCACTACAACTCAAAAGCATAAACTCTTCT
>NW_006922176.1:390298-404840 GCF_000298275.1 Orycteropus afer afer
GACGAAAGAGGGGGAGGCCTTCAACGAGATGGATTGACACAGTGGCTGCGATGATGGGCTCAAGTGTAGCAGGGATTGTGGGGCTGGCGCGGGATCGGCAGTGTTTTGTTCTGCTGTGCATGGGGTCGCTATGAGTCGGAAGCGACTTGACGGCACTTAACAACAACAGCAACAACAGTTGGGAAGTATGGCCCTTGCAATAGAAATGATACCTTGATTGTATCCCACCTGAATTCAGATAATCTTAAGAACACATTTGATGCATCAAGAATATCATACATGAAGAAAGCAAAAATTCATTAATAAGCCAGGAAAGGAAGAAAAGACGACAATGGATGTCAGAAGAAGCTTTTAAACTTGCTTTGGAATGGAGAATAGTCAAAGCAAATGGAAGAATTGACAAGATAAAAGAGCTGAAAAGATTTAAAAGAGAAATTCGAGAAGACAAAGTCAATTATTATAACAAAATATGCAAATACCTATAGTTAGAAAACCAAAAGGGAAGAATATGCTCGTCATTTCTCAAGCTGAACAAACTGAAGAAAACATTCAAGGCTTGAATGGCAATATTGAAAGATTCTATCAACAGACTATTGAATGATACAGGAAGCAACAACAAAAGAAAGATGTAAGGAGTACACAGAGCCACTGTAAAAAAAAAAAAAAAATGGTAGAGGTTCATCAATTGCAGGAGATGGCATATGATCAAGAACCAACAGTATTGAAAGACGAAATTGGAGCTGCAGTGAAGGAATTGGCAAAAATCAAGGCTCCAGGAATTAACAAGATACCCAGTGAGATGTTCCCATAAATGGATACTGCACTGGAAGCACTTACCAGTCTATGCCACAAAATTTGGAAGACAGCTATCTGCCAAACTGCCTGGAAAAATCTATATTTGTACTCATTTAAAAGAAAGATGATCCAGCAGGCTGAAAATTATCAAACAACATCATTAATATCAAACACAAGTAAAATTTTGTTGAAGATAATTCAACAATGGTTACAGCAGTATATTGACAGAGAACTTCCAGAAATGCAAGCTGGATTCAGAAGAGAATATGGAACAAGGGATCTCATTGCTTATGCAAAATGGATATGGCTGCAAGTAAAGAATGCCAGAAAGATGTTCACTTGTGTTTTATTGACTATGCAAAAGCATTCAACTGTATGGACCATAGCAAATAATGGATATTATTTAAAAGAATGGGAATTCCAGAACACTTAATTGTGTTCATGAGGAACCTGTACGTAAACCAGGGGGTTGTCTTTCAAACAGGACAAGGGAATACTGCATGGTTTAGAATGAGGAGGGGTTTTGTGCCAGGGTTGTATTCTTTCACCACATTTACTCAGTCTGTAAGCTGAGCACATGATCTGGGAAGCTGCATTATAAGACTAACACGGCATCAGGATTGGAGAAAGACTCATTAACAACCTGTGATATGCAGACGAAACAACCTTGCTTGCTGAAAGTGAAGATAACTTAAAAGCTCTTACTTTTTCCTCAGAAAAATTATATCCTCTTGCCCCCCCCCAAAAAAAAAAAAAAACAGACGTGTAAACTACTTTATAAATCAAGTTTAGATATTGCTATTAGGCACTTGGAATCTTTTTTAACAATTCACACTGCAGTGATATCCAAGATACAATAATTTTTCTGGTTGCTTTGAAAATTCTGGTTATGCATATTTATAGTATTTTACAAAAGTTTTTAACCATGATGCACTGGAAGTTAAACAAAGACAATAACTAGTTCTTCACCACATTTGATTCAGAAGCATTAACTTAATCTGCGGGAAGAATACATGTATCCAGGTGAACAGAACAGTTTAGTTGACTCTTAGAATGTAAGATCCTTCAATGAGGCAGGTGCCTTTCAATAAGTCAGATAAAGTTAGGAGGTAAGAGCAATCAAAACTGAGAAATATCATGGAGAAATGGAAAAGAAGACCTCATAGCTTTAATGGCTTTTATAAATCAACACAGTATATAAACTTTTGACCCAGGATTCTGATGTAACTTTAACCATAAAGTTTATACTTATTCAACTTTTCCCAAAGCATTGCATTAAAATTGGTGATGGATAGAAGGTATTTTCACATCCTTCATAACTGAGCATAGGGATAACCTGAACTGCTTTGATTCTCCAGAATATAATATACTGATTGTACTGTTTTGGTTAGGGGGAAAAAAAAATAAAAAATACAGATTTTAGGAAAAAGATTAACAACAAGAAATCCTTGACTCCAGAATGAGGGGGAGAAATGGGGTGGTGTAATGGAAAACTATAACTCCTGAATTTACCATGTAAAATGCTTGGCAGTAAAAGTAACTTCTGAGACATTGAAGATTTCTAGAAGATATTCTTTTTTTCTTTGGAAATGTTCATTTTAATATTTTAAATGAAATCTTATGAAATAATACATTTTTAAAAAAAAGAAATTTTCTTATCCACTATTTGTTGTTGTTGGTTTGTGCTGAGGTGGTATTACTACAGGAGTAGATTGCCCAACCTTCCTTCTGAGGAGTGGCTGGTGGGTTTGAACCCCCAGCCTTGTGGTTATCAGTCAAGTGTCTTAGCACTATGCTACCAGAGCTCTTATATGCACTGTTTGTTGTTGTTATGTGCTGTTGAGTTGGCAAATCAGTTCCTTAGATTCACCTTACAAATTTCAGAGATATAGCCAAGCTTATTTTTTGTTTCAGATTCTCATTAGGAATTGCAATATAAAATTCAGAAATATACAATAAACAAAATTCAATTACATAAAAAGCCTCAACTTATAAATGAATGGTTGGTGATTTGAATCCATACAGAGGTGTCTTAGAAGAAAGGCTTAGGGATTTACTTCCAAAAAATCATTGAAAACCCTAGGATGCTCTGTACTACTCTGACACACATGGAAGTACTTTGAGTAGGAATTGACTTGACAGGAACTATTTTTTTGGTTAATCACATTCCCTACATCAAGGTAAAGAGATAAGTTTATTCATTCTGGGGAGATAAGTTTATTCATTGTGGTGAAAAGAATATGTGAGTTCAATCAAGGATCAATGCAGAGCTAGGATCAGATCATAGAACAGGAATGAAGAATGAAGGCAAGGAACATCGACTGCAACTCTGAACTAGAAATGTTCCAGGGCTCCCTGTGGGTGAGATAGAAATCATAATGGAAAAGGAATGGGATGGTTGAGCTTTGATGTAATACAACTTCAAGTGATGTGGATTAAGCAGGACTTAGTGTGCTCCTGGGCTCAATTGTGGGGGTGAGGTGGTATTCACTGCATGAGATTCTGAGAAAGAGTCAGCAGCGATGCCTACAATCACTGTATGGGCTTAGTATGAAGGAGCATATAGGACAGAGGTTATCAATGCTGAGCATGTGTCAGGATGAACTGGAGTGTTTGTTAAAAATGCAGTTGCACTAGATCGATTGTAGAGATTCTGATGCACTGAGTCTGACATGGGCAAAGTGTTCTTCAGCTTACCAGGATTTAAAAGTAATTCTGATGGATATTTCTGATGAAAAATGGTAAACAGACATAAGTGTGAGCTAAGTTACAGTGGTTACTTCCAACTAGGCAGGAGGAGCCATATTAAGATCATTTAATAAAATAATTTAGAGGGCAGACAGAATTTACCCTTTTCACTTTCTTTCCTCCAGGCTGTAAGATACAGAAATGTGTAATCACCACATTATTATGCCTTAACTTTTCATAGGCTATTAAAAAATTGCTAGAAACTTTTATTACTATTCTCAATGGAAATATTTCAATTTACTTTAACAAAGTATATGCTTGAAAAGAAATCAAGGAAAAGGAATCTGTTTTTAAAGGAAAAAAAAAAAAATGGATTTAAATTCCAGTTCTGTCCCTTTCTGAATGTACCACAATTTCTATACTATTTCATTGTTCGACACTGTTAGATTCCTTTGAGGTAAAATCAAGTAATGCATACCCATCACTAATAATCAATATGGGAATCAGTAACATATTCACAAGTTTATTTTACTATGAATAGCACAAGCAGAATTCTTATTTTCTTTTTATAAAATAAAAAAATATATATATTTGGAAGTTAAAAGTGACTTTAACTTTAAAGAAAATAAATTAAAGGTTCACTAATTTTATGTGTTAAAATCCAAGTTAATGGCAAACATGAGGGACAAAATTTCCTCATTACCATTAATTATCAATATTTATTTATTTTCCTCATTTTTATTTTTAACCAATAGAATCATCAGTGTGATCGTTTTGTATTGTATAAGCTTCACTTTGATATTCTATGTAGAATCCATGGTGTGAATCATTTAAAATACAATTTAAACATCAGACGAGTCTATCAGACTAGGATTTAATACTCTAACTATAGAAGTATAGTTCTTCCTTTACATATCTTGCAGTTTGAATATTCCTCCTATCTTGTTCAGCATTTACATGAATCTCCGGAGTATGCACTGCAAGTAGTCCCAGTGAAGTTCCCAATTACTGGAGCTGTCTTCCATGTTAACCCTTCAATTGGCCTCATTTACAGACATCACAATCTCATCTTGATTTCACTGGGATGGAGACAGAACTGGCATTTTCCTTGTCACATTCCATTTATTTCTCAGTACATGTTGCAGCATACATTAAGTCCATTTCTTCAGAGTTGCTATTGAAGTATAGAACCAGGAACTGTTAGATGGCATTGTGCCCTACAAATGGGATGAAGATGAATAACACAGACAAAAGGACAGTCAGAGAAAAGGTAGTTTCCAATCTGTGACATCCACTTCATGCTATGTGGATCACTGAGCTTTCCCCAATAATCAAAGAAACAATGTGATGTAGGGATAGATTGCACTTTTTTCATTTGTAAATACTTTCACATACATGATTGAGTATTCATGACAATATTGTGGCATAGGTAATATCTAAAGCTCATTGTAGACCTTCCAAACCTGAGGGTTAAAAAAGATTACAAAAATTTACTAAAATCACATATAAATTAAATAGCAGGTCCTGATTCTCAAGATGACAATGTGGCTTCTAATAGCAGGGCTATAAAATAAATAACTAAATAAACAAACAAGCCAGCAGAAGATACACATGTAGAAATATAAGTTTCTCAATGCTGATCATCTGTTCTTATCTGATTTGCATAATTTGATTCAATAAACCTTCCTGTCTCATATTCTCAACTACTTAAAGGAATTTTTATTCTCTAACACAGAAGATTGATTTCCAGATGATAACCGCTGCCAGCTTACTGTAGTTGAATCATGTAGTGCTGACAGCTGTTATAAATGGACAATGCTGTGGGACTGATTCCTGATGAGTTTCTTAGTGCTAGTTGGTTTAATTCACTTGAATCTAAATAGTCTGAACATTTTTCAGTGATACCTATGTATATAAAGTTTGGGGTTGTGATAATGACAGGATTTTGTATCCAATTATGTTTGACATAGTGTATAATAGTATTTGTTCCAAGTAAATGGTGAATATTCTCTAGTTAAAAAAAAAAAAATCAATATACAAGATAATCTCAATTATATTATCTATTTGGAAAAGACTTGTATATTATCCAAACTATAAGTTTTTTACTAAAGTAAGGTATGACCATTGCCTTATTTTCCTATAGCTGTTGTAACAAAACACCAAAAATTGATTGGCTTATGTGTTAGATTGGGTTCTCTACAGAAACAAAACCAGTAAACCTTACATATATAGAGAAAGAGAAATTTATCTTAGGAAAATGGCTCACACACTTATAGAAGCTGGCATGTCCAAAATTCTTGGATCAAATATCAAGCTGGAGGGTTTTCCAGACTCTTGCAACTGCAGGGGCTAAGGAGCTCAAGGCTGGCAGGCAGTATTCTTGCTGACGACTCCAACGAATGACAAGTTCAGGATCTCCAGGCCAAATGGTGGATTGTTCGCTCATGAACACTTGTAGGCAGCACAACAGAATCCCGATCCAAAGAAGAGTGTCTCTTTTCCCAGGATGTCCACAAATATACTGGAATCAGGCCACACCCTTAGGGAAACTCCCTTTCAATGGATTGGCTGCTCAAAATATATACATCTGATCCCATCATGGGAATAACCACATTACAACTGCTTAAACCACACAGAATTGTGGTCCAGCCAAGTTGACACACAGCTTCCAACTATCACAGCTTATATGAACAGGTCTTTAATATCTTATAGTTCTTAGGCTCAAGAGTTCAAATTCAGGATATCAGCCACACTGACATCTTCTAACAGCTCTGGGAGAGAACCTATTGCATGCTTCTCTCCAAGATTCTGTTAATGGTTGACAATCTTTGGAGTTCCCTGTCTTATCGATGTGCCTTGTCCATCATGTACATCATCTTTCTTTCTCTTCATATCTTCTCTTCTTTTAAAAGGACATTAGTCATATAGGATTAGGATTCATCCTACTCCATCAGACCTCATGTTAACCTGATAACATTTTCAAAGACTCTATTTCCAAACATGATAACATCCCAAGTTACTAAGAATAAGATTTCACCATATCTTTTTGGAAGGACATAATTTAGTTTATCACAATCATATCAGAAGCTCTGGTAGCATAGTGCCTAAGGCATTTGACTGTTAACCAGAAGGCTGGCAGTTCAAACTCACCAGCCACTCCTTGGAAGGAAGATCAAGCAATCTAATTCCGTAGTGATACCACCTCAGAAACCGAAGGAGGGGTCTCTATGATATAAATGACTATGTGTTTTGTACTTCTGTGTAAAGCTATGACTATCTTATTTAGCTATTCATTATATTCTATCAAAATTCTTATATGATACTTTAAACAACCACTTTGTTATCTCCAGTTGGGAACCTTATAATTTCTTCATTAAAAATTTGATTAACTATCTCACATACATTTTTTTTTTTCAGCCTCAGAAGATTATTAGCTATTCCAAGTAAGATGAATTCAGTCATGAGATCCAGTCTTTTGGGATCAAGGTGAAATTCCCTGAAACACATGAGAAAATGCTCTGTAGGTGCTGTTATAAATTGCTGTCAAGTTAGCTCCTACTCAGGATAACATTATGTATAACAGAATTAAACATTGTCCAGGCTTGTGCCATCTTTATGATTTTTAATATGTTTGAGTCCCTTGTTGTAGTAATTGTGTAGTGAGCTCCAATGTAGGGCATGGTCATCTTCTGGGATTGTATCAGACAATATTCTGTTGAAATCAATAAGATTTTAACTGACTGATTTTCAGAAATAGATTGTCAGAACTTTTTTCCCAGTCATTCATAGTCTGGAAGTTCCACTGCAATTTCTTCACCATAGGTGACATAGTTGGTATATGAAATACTGGTGGAATATCTTCAAGCATTATATCAACCAACATACAAACCAAAATACAAAAACTGACAGAAAAGTGGTTGTGTAAATACAGCTAATGCTATTATTTGTAAGGAAAGAAATGCCCCCTTTTGCTCTCCTCATACTACTTCTATGCCCATAGTTAAGTATGTATTTCTTTGCCTGCCCCTTGATGCTTCATTTATGCCTCCCTACACTCTTCCTACTTTTCAATCTACTCATAAAAAGTGTTGCTACCCCTACTGGTAGTAGCTAGAGACCTTAACAGGGCATATTTTATTAGATTGTAAAGTTAATATCTACTAAAGAATAAAGTTTCTTTAATATGAATTTGAAGATGCTGTTATTTCCTACCATTTTTCCCCTCTTCCCCTGTTCTGTTTACTTTTCTGTATATGCATGTGTATAACTCTTAGATTCAGGAGGAGAGAAAGAGACATTGCTTGAGACTGTAGCTATATGCTTTACTTCATCCAAGTTTGGTTGAAGAAAACCTGTGAGCTGAGAATTCAAAACTAATAAAGCTGTAATTTCCTTCTATTTTGTTGATCAGTCTTTGAATTTGGAGAGTGCTGTAGGTACTCTCTGGCCACCAAAGTAAAAAAAAATATATATATATATATATATGTGTGTGTGTGTGTGTGTGTGTGTATTGATTTTATTCTGACTCATAGTGACCATATAGGACAGAGTAGAACTGTCTCATAGAGTTTCTAAGGCTTTAATCTTTGTGGGAGCATATTGCTACATCTTTCTCCCAGGGAGCAGCTAGTAGGTTGGAACCAATGACCATTTTGTTAGCCATGGAGCATTTAATGACTACATCACCAAGGCTAATTGGCCTTCAAATTAATGTCATCAAAATAATAGAATGACAAATTTCTAATCTTTAACATAATTTGTTTACTTAAGTCTCAATTATGTCACTGAACCTATCTTGCTTTAATGGTGATATCCCAAAATAAAGGTTACTGAATATATGTTTGGATTTGGTACACATATCAGTTTCCTAGGACTGCTATAACAAATTACTACAAGCTTATGGGTTATCATAACATACATTTATTCTCTGATAGTTCTGGAGGACAGAAGTCTGACATCAAAATTTCAGCAATGTTGACTCCTTCAGAAGGATCTAAGGAAGAATGCACTGCATATGCTTCTTCTAGCTTCTGTTGGCTGCCACAGTCTTTGGCATTCCTTGACTTGTGGACTCATCTCTCCAAGATTCATCAAGTCTTGCTGATGTAGTTAATGAAAAAAATCAGTCTTTGAAAACTCTGACATGGTACACATGGGATCTCTATGAGATGAGCTTGGCTCAAAAGCAACTTGTGGATTGCTTGACTGGTTGGTTGCTAGATCATCTTTGTTTAGCAAATTCTATGAGTTGAGCCAGTTTTTAGCCCCCATGTATATCACTATAACCACTACATTCATGGGTTCATTTGCAGGATAGATCATTTGTACACTTAATACGAGTGCCCTTTTGTGGTAAATGGTCTATGTTGAATCTTAATACAGAGATTACACAGAGGTCTACATGCTTTATGTTTATCCCTTTACGTTTACCCATGTACTACCTTATCTATTTAACTGCCTTGTGTCCAGGCTTCTAAACTTGCTTCTTCTAGGCCCCTAACCAAACTAGCCAAGACATTTAACATTTGCCAGGATCTATTTATATCAGAACTTTTAACATTTTTCCCTGCATAGATATCTAATGCTCTGGGAAGTGTTACCACTACCTGAAGGAACAGATAATCTAAAACCACTTACATAAGATGGTTCAAGTTTATCCAAGATAGTCAACTATCCAGTATATGAGTTTCTTCCAGAACATTCCTTATGCATAGTTACTTCACTCTTGCATGAATGCTTTCATAGATTAATACTCCTAAAGGTTCAAATTTCACTCCTAAGTAACATTTAAGAGCCTTTCATTCTTCAGATCTAGGATTCATTCTCTCATAATTTGCAACCTTAATCAAAATTTTAGTGAAGTTACAATATGCTTCACACAGTTTGTTTTTTGCTGTTATTTTAAGTGATAGAGTTAGAAGAACTTTGGTGCATTTTTTAGTTCTGTAAAGTGATAATAATTCCTCCTTGTTTTCTTTAAGGAAAATTAAGAAATTATAGAAAATTTATTGGCATAAACTTGACTTTAGAGGGACCTGGGGTGAATCTGGATCATGTCAAGAGCACACATGTCATTAAGCTTCCATCTTCATTCTTCACGGTATGCTAATAAGTAATCTATACATAGTTTTACCAAGTTTCTCACTTAGACCCAAATTAGAACACATAATCTCAGCCTTTGCTGTGACTGTCAGCTGTTTAATAAATTCATGCAAGGATAAAGAGGGAAAACTTGCCCGCTGATAAAACACACCTTTTATTACTATTTTTTTTCTGTGATGTATCAGATAATACCATAAGGTGTAAATCATCACAAGCCTCATATAATAAATGTATAATTAAACTTATGAGGCAAAAATAAATGAGCTAGTGGGAAAATTATCTTTTATAACAGAAAGAGGAGAGATGTTTCAAAACAGTATTTCTGTCCTGCAGAGAAATGCAACAGGCAACTATATTAGAAAATCTGTGATGAACAGGATGGGTTTAAATTCTTGGATGAGGCGGTAGTTTGAACCCACCAGCCACTGTGCAAAACAGTATTTCTGTCCTGCAGAGAAATGCAACAGGCAACTATATTAGAAAATCTGTGATGAACAGGATGGGTTTAAATTCTTGGATGAGGCGGTAGTTTGAACCCACCAGCCACTGTGCAGGAGAAAGACTTGGCAGTCTGCTTCCTTAAAGATTACAGCCTTGGCAACTTTATAGGGCAGTTCCACTCTGTGCTGTAGGGTTGCTATGAGTATTATACAGGAGGAATCCCTAATTGTTGCAAACAGTTAATTCCTGGGGTTGCTAACCAAAAGGTGGGACGTCAAGTCCACCTGAAGGCATCTTAGTGGAAAAGCCTGACAATCTACTTCTGAAAAGTCAACCATTAGAAACCCTAAAAAGCACAATTCTATTTGACACACAAGGCTCACCATGAGTTGGAATTGACTTAGGGGCAACTGGTTTATTATATGTGAGGAGCTTCACTTATGAAGCTATTTATAGCATGTATGGTTATTCCCATCATACAGCCAATATCACAACTGGGAAGTAACCCAAGAAGTCAGAAAAAACAAACAAACAAAGAAAAACACCTCATTGCCATCAAATGAATCCCAACTCATAGTGACCATCATTGGGTTTCCTAGGCTATAAGTCATGTGCGGGAGTAGATTGCCTCATCTTCCTTCCATGGAGCAGCTGGTGTGTTTGAACTGCTGACCTTCTGGTTAGCAGCCAAGAAGTCAGTAGTCTTAAAATCCGATGGCTCTTGCCTCTTTAAACTCTAGCATAGTGCCACTCCTAGAGTTTTTCTATATAAAATTTCCTTTAGCATTTTAATCTTTTTGCAAGTAAAAATGAAAGTTTTACTAGGGGATTAACTTCATATTACCATATGGATTATTATTACTATTATATTTTTAAAATAGTTGTCTTATAATTCTAACTTTTAGAAAGCTTGCTTGTCATACACTAAATAGACTCTCTCTTAGAGTTTTTTACCCTCTTGATATTTATTCTCATTTTGTAAACACCATTTCCCTCAATCTAAAACAAAAGATGTATTTGATGGTAATAATTTTGAAGAGTTTACTAATATTTCTCTCTGGGTATAATATTTTGTTGGATATTTTTTTTCCCTAAATATGTTTACCTGTTCTGTTATTTCCTTTTTTTTTTTTTTTAAGTATCTTCAATAAAATATTTCAAACTAACTAAAGGTTTAATACTCATTAACATCAGATAAGAAAATGGTGGAAGTGAAAATAAGGAAAATAACAAAGAAACTCACATATATGTGGCACTTCTGCCATCTTGTGGGATTTTTGTGTTATCCAAAGAGCTAATTTATCTTTTTCATTTTTTGCCTAGGGATTTTTTAAAGGCCTATTTTGGTACAGTTTAGGATTAAAAGTATCAATTACTAAACCCTAATATATTCATTAAAAAAAGTTAAAAGCATAAAGCACAATTTACTCTCAAATAATTCCGAAAAAAAATATTTCTATTTATCTAACTATATAATCTATACTTACATTAAACCTTTATCTACACAATAAAGCTATACTTAGGAGCCTTGGTGGAGTAGTGCCTATGGCACTTGACTGCTAACCAGAAGGCTGGTGGTTCAAACCCACCAGCCACTCTGCAGAAGGAAGACTAGGCAACTTACTTCCATAAAAATTTGTTGTTGTTATACGCCTTGGAGTTGTCTCCGACTCATAGCGAGCCCTACCTGGGTTTCTGAGCTGGTATCTCTACAGAAGTAGATTGCCCAATCTTTCTTCCAAGAAGTGGCTGGTGGGTTTGAACCACCAACCTTCTTGTTAACAATCAAGTCCTTTAGGCACTATGCCACCAGAGCTCCCCCATAAAGATTTACTGTCTTGAAATCCAAAGGGGGTACCTATGAATTGGAATCCATTTGCTTGGGAAAGAGAGACAGAGAGAGCTAATGACAAATGCCTGGGGTCAACTGATAAAAATAGATACATCTGTGTAATATTCTTATGTTTGAAATTTTCCTTTAAGCTTAAAAAATATTTGTAAATCAACAGCTAAGCACACATAGGCACACTCATATGTTTTCATCTTTTTAAAATAATGATTTAACAATTCCTCCCTTCCCCTTCTGCATCATCAATCTTTCTCATTTTACTAAATCAGTTAGAAAACTATTTCATGATACCACTTCTCCATCCAGCTATTGCCTAATTTCACTTTGCTCTTTGCCAGAAAAAATCCTCTAAAAAAGACTACACTCACTTTCTCCATTCATTTCCTCTCATTCTAAAGTCTGCAGCTTGTACATAAAATTAGTACTAAATAAAGCTAATCTCCTTCCCTTCCAAACCTATTCTACCAAGTGTCCTCCCTTTAATTAGTGGGAATTTCATTAGCTTATCTGGTCAAAATTCTTTGCATATATATTATATCTGTCTTTTTCTCACATAGCAAATCCACTCCATAATCAAATTCTATAGGTTTTAAGATCAAAATATATTCAGAATTTGCATTTCTTATCAACTTCACCATGGCAACCTTTCAGATACAACTGGCATCTCTCACTTGGATTTTTAATAGCCCTCTAATTTGTCTTCCAATCTCTACCCTTGATTCTCTGAAGTTTATTTACAACCGTGTGCAGAGTTATTATTATAAATAAAAACTCAGGTTAGATTGTGGCTCTGTTCAAAACCTTTTAATAGAGTCATTTTGGATGTCTCAAAGTCCTCATAAAATTCTACAGACGCCTTTTTGGTCTAACCATCTTCCAGCATTCTTCTCACATACACACTATTACTCATCTGATGACTTTAACTACTGCCCCCATATATTCCTCTTCTCCAACTTCATAGGCTGCCTCACTGTATTTCAAACACAACAAACATGGCTTCTTTCAGAGTAATTAGGTTAATTTACCCTTCCTGAAATTATCTTTCCTTAAATATTTGTGTGAATGCATTTTATTGGCATCTCTATTCAAAATGTCACCTGGCTATTGTTCAGTGAATTTAATGCATAAACCAAAAAAAAAAAAAAAAAAAAAAAACCCTCTCTGCCATGAAGTTGATCCCAACTCACAGTGACCCCCTTTGGGTGTATGAGACGGTTAATCTTTATGGAAATATATTGACCAGTCTTCCTTCTCCGGAGGGGCTGGAAAGTTTGAACCGACCTTCTGGTCAGCAGTCTAATGCCTCAGGCCCTACGCCACCAGAGCTCCTTATTTAATGTATAACCTTAGCATATTTTACCCCAAGCATTCTGTATACTGCTTATATTACTATTTCTTTTCTTGATAATGCTCTATAACAGGCTATATTTATTTATGTCTATTTACTCTCTAAACCAGGGGGAAAAAAAAAAAAAAAAAACTTGCTGCCGGTGAGGCAGATCCGGCTCAAAGTGACCTTTCCTTGCATTTCTGAGTCAGTATCACTACAGAAGTAGTTTGCCCAACCTTCTTTTCCAAGAATGGCTCGTGGGTTTGAACCGCCAGCCTTCTGGTAAGCAGCCAAATGCCTTAGGTGAATGTGAAAAAATCTATGGGCAAGGACTGTCTTTTTTCATTAGGCTAAAACAGTCTATTGTGTGAGATCAGTGAACATGCACAGGATGAATAAGTGAATCTTACCCAAAAACAATTGTCTAAGTACCCTTTTCTGATGATAGAAATTGAAACCAGCGTAATGCCTAAGGCACTTGATTGCTAACCAGAAGGCTGGCAGTTCAAACCCACCAACCACTCCTCGGAAGGAAGATGGGCAATCTACTTCTGTAGTGATACTGCCTCGGAAACCCAAGGAAGGGTCATTAAGAGTCGGGTCCGACTGGAGGGCACGTAACAACAAACAACAACACTTTTACCTGTATGATATAGTTGAATACAAGGAGATCCATATTCTAAAATAAAACAAATGCAATATGGCAGAGACATTTTCCTCACAATAAATTTTAAGAATACAACCCACAAATTTGCAATCGAAAACTTAGCAATTTAAATTATTTCACAAAATACTATGTACTCAATGGTTCTTAATAACCAACTTTGTATAGTATTTTCTCATTAATTCAGGATATATTTATTTAGGGCATAGAGAGGGAATTAATATAAATACACTTTGCATTTATTGGAGAAAATAAGCATGAATATAAAATAATGTAAATCAATAGACTTTTTTCCACACAATTTATTTTTAAGATTTACTGATGCTGAATATTTCAAGGAAAATTTACCAGTCTTTTATTAAATGAATAGTGAAGCAAAAACTATATGATATAAACTCTATTACATCCAATATAAAGCCTGATTTACCAGAGTTTTGTATTTAAACACATTTTTTAATTTTTTTTATTTGTAACCAGTACTAATTTATGTATATATATAAGAAAGTAAAATAATAAATGGATATGACAAAGGCGCTAGTGAAATTATTTGAATGATAATTGGTTAGATTTAGAGCCATCTGATTAACTTTAAGATATTATAAATGGGCTATAAATTAATTTTTATAATTGAGAAACTTAGATATGAGGGGGAGTGGAAACAAGGTTATATATA
>NW_006922176.1:405175-406859 GCF_000298275.1 Orycteropus afer afer
TGAACCGCCAGCCTTCTGGTTAGCAGTCAAGTGCCTTAGCCACTATGCTACCAGAGCTCCTCAAATTTAAATAGGGAATAACAAATGTCAATTCTAGATGAAAATTGTATTGTGAGGAAGTTATTCTCCACTTAATTATTTTTATTCATTGAAGATAATTTAACAAATATGTATTTTTTTTTAATTTATCAAATTAAAACATATGATCTTTATTCATAGAAATGAAATCATCCAGACTCCTAGTCATTAATTTACATTTAAAAAAGGAATGGCTAAATTGCATGTACCTATGTTGCAAGTATTTATCAAATCCCCTCACCTTTTAAAGTTTTCACCATTTGTTGACTATAGAAATTTTTTTTCAAATGTATTTTCATTAATTTTTTTGGTAACTGCTTTATAAAAAGAATAAAGATACATGGCATATACAGTAAAATTCCTTTGGGAGCTGGTAAGTTGAGCAAGTTCAGACATTGTCTTACTTATATGCAATATAAACGACAACGGCTTTTCTTTTTTTAAAATTTTCTTTTGTATATTTCTCCCTGAACCAATTGTTCTAGCTTTATAATCTTCTCTTTCCATTATGTAACTCTCACTTTCATTCAACTATTCAATTTCCATACTCTAATACTCTGAAGTGAATTCTTTCTTCGTATTTCATAATGTAATATTGTACCAAATCAATCACAACTCAACTTTTGCATTTTGATTCTATAACATTGTAAATGCCTAGATAATTTTCCCTCAATTTTTATTTTTTATTCCCTTCAGGTATTAATCATTTCCAAATGTCCACTCCTCTCAACTCTCTAAATTTAATTTTTATTCTGTTTTATTTTACAAGGTTTCTATTGGCCTTAAATTAGTTTTGTATTGGTTTCACAGAAAATCCAAGGTGGAACAAAGCTAAAACTTTTGAAATAAGTAATGTTCCTTTATTACTAGTGTACATAGAGAAGAAAACACTTATCTACTTGTTTTTATGGTATCATGTTTAGAAATGAATGAAGGTAAGAGTTTCACTAATATAACTTATCACCTTGGAGGATAAACTGGTTGCGTTTTCTCTGTTTTTGCCACTTGCAAATATGAAAAAAAGAAAAAAAAAAAAACCCAAGTGTAAAAGATGGCATATGTCCAAAATAAATAAATAACAATAACAAAGTTTAACTGGTGTTTGCTTTATGTCACACGAGTAAGTTTTTTGTGTATTTCCTGTTTTAGACTAATTTTAAATCTCTGTAAATTGTAAAAAACTGATCATATGCAAGGATTTTTGTTCAAAGATATGCTAACTAGTTATGACCACTGAAATACAATTACCTTTTGCCTTGTGGATAGATTAGCTTTTGCATCTACTTGTAAATTAATTTCAGCTTTCCCTAATTGCATAAAAAATTGTAAATATTTGAAAATTTCTTTAAACTAGCAATATCTTACATGTTTCTTCATTGATTCAAGGGTTAAATAACATCACTGATGTGTTCATTTTATATGTATTTGATAGTTGCAAAAACGGCAGGGAGGCCACATGTTCTGACCTCCTCTAACCCTACAAGGGGAAGGCAGGATTACCAGCAGTAACCCAAGGCTTATTACTGCAAGGCCAGACATGCTGCCTCCCTCCAGCCCTTTCACCAACCGTTCCTCCCAAGGCACCCACCACCTCTCTCCTGGGTTC
>NW_006922176.1:408954-417445 GCF_000298275.1 Orycteropus afer afer
AGCACCACAACTCAAAAGCATCAATTCTTCTTCAGCCTTCCATATTCATCATCCAGCTCTCACATGCATATGGGGGATCGAAAATAACATGGCTTGTCTCAGGTGCACCTTAGACATCAAGGAGACATCTTTGCTCTTCAGCACTTTAAAGAGGTCCTTTGCAGCTGACTTGCCCAGTGTTATGCATTATCTGATATCCTGACTGTTGCTTCCATTGGTGTTGATTGTAGAACCAAGCATTGTGAAGTCTTCAACAACTTCAGTCTTTTTGCCATTCATCATGATACTCCTTATAGGTTCAGTTGTGAGGATTTTTATTTTCTTTATATTGAGATGTAATCCATACTGTAGACTGTAGTCTTCAATCTCCATCAGTAAGTGTTTCAAGGCATTCTCACTTTCACAAGCAAAGTTGTGTTATCAGAGTATCACTGGTTTTTAATGATTCTTCCTCCAATCCTGATGCCATGTTCTTCATACAGTCCAGCTTCTCTGATTATTTGCTCAGCATATAGATAGAATAAGTGTGGTGAAAAGATACAACCATGACACACTCCTTTCTTGATTTTTAACCCTGCAGTGTCCCCTTGTTCTGTTCAAATGACAGCCTCTTGGTCTACATTAGTTAGGTTCTTCATGAGTGCAATTAAGTGTTCTGGAATTCCTATTCTTCTCAATGTTATCCACATTTTGTTATCATGAACACAATCAAATGCTTTCGCATAGTCAATAAAACACAGGAAAATTTTTTTCTGATATTCTTTGGTTTGAGCCAATATACATCTGATATCAACAATGATATGCCTTGTTTCCAGGCTATTCATAAAGTTTTCCAGAATGTATCAGACAGTGTTTCTCTGATATTTGTAAGGTTTTCCCTGGCCAATTACTTGAGATGTGAATTGCCTCTTCCTTCTTCCTAGTCTGTCTCAGTCTGCAATCTGTGTTGAAACCTGTGCAGCATGTGCAACCCTGCTGGTGTTTGAAAGACCAGTAGAACAGCCTCAAGCCTCACAGCAACACGCAAGCCACTACAGGACAACAAACTGACCAAGAAGTTTGTCTCTTTTAGCTGTTCAAAACCTCTCCACCTTCCCCTTGCCTGCATCCCTGCTGCTGCTGCTTGCCCTGTATCATCCCCTTGGCTTGGCTTTCTTACTCTCATTTTCCTGCCTCTAAGGGATGGGGCCTGGGTCCCTCCACTTACCTGGATCCCTGACATTACTGCTGGCTCTGTGTCATGTCCCTGGGACTTATCTACTATCTACCCTACTCCATTAAATCTCAGAGAACTATGAAGTCTGGCTTTCAAACATCTCATAAAAGGTGTTCATTCTCTCCATCCTTTTGCCTCTGAACTAAATCATATTACTAGATTTTTCACCTGGTTTTCTGAAACCAGTTCTTTTCAGCTTCTTTGGTAGGCCATTCCCCAAGACTCACTCTTCAATGATCCATAAGTCAAACATTTTTATATGATACATGTAATATATATGGTCATTTTTTTTCCTGACCATGAACTAAACCTACTTTTACTTTGATTATGAAAGTTTTCTTTCTTTATGTTGTGACTCAGAGAAAGAATCTGCTGTTAATTATTTCAATGTATCAAGCTCACTTGACACTATGCTTTCAAACATTCTGTTTTCTCAACCTAGAATACTCTTTTTTGTTTTCCTTCTTGCTTTTCTTAATTTACATAGTTTTCAGGTCTCAATTCCAATGTTACTTCTTCAAGAAATTCTTCCCCCAAAACAGGCATCCAACAGTGTAGATCATATATATATATATATATATATATATATATATATATATATATATAGTGAATAATATTAATGCCAGAGCACTTAATCATGCTCATGTTGTACTTGTACATAGACCAAGAAGTAATCATTTGGACAAAAAAAGGTAATACTGTATGGTTTAAAGTCAAGAAAGGTGTGTGTCAGGGTTGTGTCTTTCACTATAATTTTTCATTTTTTATGCTGAGTGAATAATCCAAGCAGCTAGAATATATGAAGAAGAATGCAGCATTCAGATTGGAGAAAACTCAGTAATCTGCAATATGCAGATAAAATAACCTTGCCTTTTGAAAGCAAAGAGGATTTGAAGGACCTACTTAAGAGGATCATAGTGATTCCTTCTTGTATGTAGGATTTTGTGACCTTGATTGCAATCCCCACAAACTGACAGTATTCTTTCCACTTCTTTCCTATCCTTTCTTGCTTTCTGAATTTTATTCCTGGGAAAATTCTGCCTTTCTGATTTTATATGGTTGACTGTTCTAAGCAGTGCATACTTCCTGTTTGTCATTGTTCAACATATAGGCCTCTCTATTGTTAACTAAAAGTTGAGCCATAGACTGAGCTCAGTTCCAACTTGTTGGGTGTCTAGTGGCCATAGTCTTAGGGATCCAATTGTCTCTATGAGACCAGTAAACCTACTATTTTTTTATTATTTTAAGTTTTTATCCATATTTTTCTCTCACACTTTCTAGGAACTCCTATTATGTACCCTTTCAGAGTGGTCAGCAGTGGTGGCCAGGCACCATGTAGTTCTTCAGGTCTCATGGTTACGGAAGCATGGTTGGTGCTGTCCATCACTTCTTTGGACTAATTTTTTCCTTACGTATTTGATTTTCTTTATTATTCTTTGCGTATGACAGGGAGAAATGAATAGAATGCTACTTGGAAGTGAGAGGGCCACTCACAAACTCTTAAATCCCCAATTACTACTCACCAAATAGAAGGTAGAACATTATCTTTCTGGGCCATAATTTGCCAATTGTTAGGGACTCAGTCCCATGAGATGTTTGACATGGCTAAGATGTTTTCATAAATTTACCCTTGTGTGCCTTACTATATTCATGGATATATTTGTAGCATATAAAAATACAAATGTATAAACATCTTCTGTAAAACATATATATATTCATAGCAGTAGATCCATTCACTTTCCCACATCTGTTCATCTTGAATATATATATATATATATATATATATATATATATATATATATATATACATTCACTTTTAAGTTATTGCTACTACTTTAATTTCAGGATTTTATGTGTAATAGCATTTACCTTAATTGCTTTTAACTATTGTTCTCTTCTCAATGTCATCCTTTTCCTGATTATTTTGTGCTGACCCCCATCTTATTGTGTATTGCCTTTCCTTCCAAACTAATACATGTTGACCCTCTAATTATTGATTTGCTCTGCCTTCTCTCCTGCCCTGTAATATTCAAAAAATATTTTATTCTGTGTATGAAACTTTTCTTGACTTTTTATATTAGTGTCCTTATACAGTATTTACTGTGATTGATTAATTTCATTTAAGTTTTCATGGTGTGGTGTCTTGCATGTTGCTGAGAGACTGGAGGCTATGCTACTTGTTAAAAATGCCAGCAGCGTCACCCATGGTGGTGATATTTCAGTGGAGCTTCTAGATTAAGAAAAATTTGGATAAAGGATGCAGCCATCCACTTCTGAAAAAAATAGGCCAGTGAAAACCTAATGAGTAGCAGTGAAACATGTTAAAGTGTAAGAAAGCAAAGATATCACTGTGAAGACTAAGGTATGCCTGTCTCAAGTCATGGTATTTTCAGTGGCTTCATATGCATATGAAAGCTGAACAGTGAATAAGGAAGACTGAAAAAGAATTGATATATTTGATCTATGGTGTTCCTGAAGACTACTGGAAATACCGTAGACTGCTCAAAGAACAAACATATCTTTCCTGGAGGAAGAGCAGCCAGAATGGTCCTTGGAAGTGAGAATGACCAGACTTCATCTCATCTACTTGGTCATGTTGTTACAAGGGACTATTCCCTGGAGAAGAATATCACGTTTGGTATTGTAGAGGGTCAGCAAAACGTAGGGACACCCTCAACAAGATGGATTGACACAGTGGCTGCAATGATGGGCTTAGTTTAAGCAAGAATTGAGAAGATGGCACATGTTCAAGCAGTGTTTTGTTCTATTTCACATAGGGTCAGTATAAGTTGGAGCTGACTCTATGACACCTAAATTCCAAGGACTGCCAGAAGAACTAACAAATCAATCCTGGAAGAAGTGCAACCAGAGTATTCCTTGGAAGCAAAAATGGCCAGATTTTGTCTTACCTTCTTTGGCCATTTTGTCAGAAGGGACCATATTCTAGAGAAGGACATCATGCTTGGTATAGTGGATGGTGAGTGAAAAAGGGGAAGAACCTCAACATGGTGAAATGACACAGTTATTGCAATGATGGGCTCAAGTATAGCAAGGATTTTGAGGCTGGCACAGGACAGGGCAGTTTCATTTTGTTGTACATAGGGTCCCTTTGAGTTGGAGGCAACTCAATGGCACCTAACAACACAACAACATGCAAAATATTGAAGGATGCAGAAAGCATCAAAAGGAGATGGATGATTACAGAGAGTCACTGTACCAGAAAGAAATGTCAATATTCAACTATTTTAGGAGGTTGCATGTGACCAAGTGCCAATGGTATTTAAGGAAGAAGTCCAAGCTGAACTGAAGGTATCAGCAAAAAGCAAAGCTCTAGCAATTGACTGAGTACTCATTGAAATGTTTCAACAAATGGATGCAATGTGAAGCACTTACTCCTTAATACCAAGGAATTTGGAAGACAACTATGTTACCAACTGACTGGAAGAGATCCATCTGTGTGCCCATTTCAAAGAAAGATGATTCAACAGAGTGTAGAAATTATTGAACAATATTATTTATATCTCAAAGATGTGAAAGTTGTCAATTGTGCCCTGAAAGAGTGCCTAATTTCTTGTAGTAACCAAGCTGATATTGCTGAAAAACAAACCTAGGGGCTTATTATAAGAGTGGATGAATTCAACATCAATTAAATACCCAACTTCAAATTGTGTCTAAAGTTAAAGTGAGGATATATATTTGGAAAAAATGGGACTCTGAAACTTAGGATGGGTACTGTGGTAGTTAAGGTTGTGTGTTAACTTCTGTGGGCCATGGTGTAATCACCTTCATGATGAAACATGCTTTGAGCACTTGGTAAGTTGCAAGGGAGTTGCCTCTAGGTGTGTCCTGCTTTCATTATATACCTGAAAAGGATCCTGCATTTGGTTCTTTCACCATCTCCATTTCCCAGACATGAACCGGTGGCCTGCCCTGTTGGGATGGGATTTTCCCATTTTACCCACTGATCTTGGATTAGTCAGCTTTAGCAGCCATCAGTTTTATGAGTCAAGAGAAGCCTCGAGCTTGCTCCAGTATGCCTGAAAGGCAGAGCTGAAGTCCAAGGTCAAAGGGCATCTACCCAATTCCTACAGTAAAAAAACAAACAAACAGACAAAAAAAACCTCACTGCTATCAAGTTGCATCTTACTCATAGAAACCCTTCCTTGGGTTTCTAAGGTGGTATCACTATGGAAGTAGATTGCCCAACTTTCCTTCCTAGGAGTGGCTGGTGGATTTGAACTGTCAGCCTTCTGGTTAGCAGTTAAATGCCTTAGGCACTGTGCCACCAGAGCTCCCATCATAAAAAGGGCAGTGCTCTATTCTTATTTGAATAGATACTTACTCTGGATAAGGATTTTCCTTCTCTGTGTGAAATGCTTCTGCCAAAGCTACCATCTACAGATTTATACAATTCCTTATCCACCCATCATGGTATCCCATAAAGCATTGCCTTGGAACAAGAGACACACTTTAATTGAAGTGTAGCATTGGGCCCTTGCTCACAGAATTCGTTAGTCATACCATGTTCTTCATCATCCTGAAGCAACTGTCTGATAGAAAAAAAGGAATGGTCATCAAAAGAAAAATTACAATGTCAGTGATGTGGCTGTAACTTGTAGGGTTGAGGCAATGTTCTCTTAAAGTTTGTATGTGTTCTAAACCATCATCCAATGTTCCTCCCACAGCCAGCATTCATGGGTCTAGGGACTAAGGGGTGGAAATGGGAATGGCATCACTCATTATTACCCCTAGTAATCCACTCATAAATTTTTGGTTCCTGTCTCTGTGACTCTATGCTCTGTTGGTCTAGAGGTCTTAGTTCCAAAGAGATGAATACTCCTTTCTGGAGGAACAGTATTGCATTAACATGAAAGTTAAGAATGCCACCCAGCCAGTTTGGGCTGGCTTCTGGATGAACAAGTTAAGAAGTGAGTTATTATATTAGCTGGTGTGAATGATTCTTACTACCAATGGGAATTAGATGGATACTACATAATGGAGGTAAAGGAAAGTATGTCTGGAATTTAGGAGATTCTTTGAGACATCTCTTAATGCTACCATGCCCTGGGATTGAAGTCAATGGAAACCTATAATAACTCAGTTCTAACATGACTAATGGTCCAGAACCTTCAAGAATGAAGGTTTGGGTCACCATACAAGTTAAAGAACCATGATCATCTGAGTTGCTTGATGAAGGTAATACAGAATGGGTGGTGGAAAAAAGCTGTTCTAAATAATAGCTATGACCACATGAACATTTGCAGAAATAATATCTGTAATTGTTATGAGTAGTTGTTCCTTTTATATGAGCATCAACTATTTCCCTTTTCTGTACTTAAAAAAATATAAGATGTAAATGGGGATAAGGTTTTCTGTTATGCCATAGCTGTATCATGTCAGGTGCAAGTATAATTTTATAATTGTGTTTAATAAGAGATAGTGTATGCTCTAAAGAGGTGTATACAGGTACTAAGTTGACAAGGGATGTACTATGATGGATAATATTATGTGGCAATTTGGCTGGGACATGATTCTGTAGTTTGATAGTAATGATGTAGTTATCCCTTTGGATAAGGTCTGACATAATGCAATTTTATCCATTATGAGATCTTCTTTAAGTAGCCAATCAAATGAATGGAAGTTTCCTCACTGTGTGTGGAAACATAGAAATATGTGGGAACATAGAAAATATATGGATTTTCTTGCAAAATTCTTTATCTTTTTACTTGCTCTGAATCCTGCATCTGGCTCTCATTGTCCCACCCCTAGTTCTCAGAAGTTGAGTCAGTGGACTGTTGTTGCACTGCCTGCTGATTTTGGAATTTGATAGCCCCTGCAGCATGTGAACCAGCAGGCTTGTATCTTACCATCTCACTTGCCAAACTTGGACACCTTGACCTCCTTAGGTTGTGAGCCTGTGGTCTACTATCTGACCTTCCAATCTTGGAATGCCAGCCCCTGAAGCTACATGAGTCAGGAGAAAAATCTAGTCTGAGATTTGACCCATAGATTTGGGACTTGCAAGCTTCTTTGGCTATGTGGGCAGTCAGTCACAGGCATCCAGGTGAGGAGAGGGAAGTCAGGAAAGCCCAGAGCAGCAGAGCAGGAGAGAAAGAGAAAGGAGATTTAAAAAAGCCAGGAACCTGGACAGAGGAGCAGTCAGCCGCAGGGATCCAGGTAAGGAGAGGAACTCAGGCACACCCAAAGCAGCACTTCTGGAGAGCAGGAAAAAGGGGATTAAAAGCCAGGAACTTGGACAGAGGAGCAGTCAGCTGCAGGGATCCAGGTGAAGAGAGGAACTCAGGCACATCCAAAGCAGCAGGGCATGAGAGCAGGAGAAAGGGGATCAAAATGCCTAGGAACCTGGACAGAGGAGGAGTAAGCTGTAGGGACCGAGGTAAAGGTGGTCCGAGAGGTTTCCAACAGGGAGGCAAACTTGTCTGTCGGTTTGTCCTACCATGGTGATGTGTTGATGTGAGTTTTGAGTCTGAGCCACTGGTGTTTCTAACCCAGCGGGAGGCTCATGGTGCACAGGTATCATCAGCCCAGCTTACAGACTGAGACACACTAGGAAGAAGGAGGAGGCCATGTACTTCTTAAAAGAATTGGCCAGGGAAAACCTTATGAATAGCAAAGAAATACTGTTTGATACATTACCATGCAACTTTTTGAAGAGTCCGGTTAGGTTAGAAGGCTCTCAAAATAGGACTGGAAAGAGGTGCATCATCTGAGTAAAGCCAGCCTCACTCCTATGGATAAGGTAAAGCTTTCAAGACCTCCATTTGCTGATGTGACACCACTCAAATTAAAGAGAAACAGCTTCAGACATCCATTAATCATTGGAACATAGAATGTATGAAGTATGAATCTAGGAAAATTGGAAGTTGTCAAAAAAGAAATCAAATGCATGAAGATTAATGTCCTCAGCATTAGTGAGCTGAAAAGAACTGGTTTTGGCCATTTTGAATCAGAAAACCATGTAATCTACTATGCCAGGAATGACAGTTTGAAGAGGAATGGCATGACATTCATCATTGCAAAAGATGTTTCAAGATCTGTCCTGAAGTACAATGCTGTCAGTGATGGGATAATATCCATACGCTTACAAGGAAGACCATTAATATGACCATTATTAAAATTTATGCCCCTAGCACCAAAGCCAAAGATGAGGAAATTGAAGAATTTTATCAACTTCTGCAGTCTGAAATTGACCAAACATGCAATCAGGATGTGTTAATTATCACTGGTGACTAGAATGCAAAAGTTGGAAACAAA
>NW_006922176.1:423076-426836 GCF_000298275.1 Orycteropus afer afer
AAAAAAAAGAATTCACATTGCTTGTTTCTACAATCAAAGCCAATGGAAGCAGCAGTCAGGACATTAGATGACATGTAGCATTGGGAAATTCAACCGCAAAGGAACTGTTTCGAGTGCTGAGGAGCAAGGATGTCTCCTTGAGGACTAAGGTGTGCCTGACAGAAGCCAAGATATTTCCAATCACCTCGTATGCATGTGAAAGCTGAACAGTGCATAAGGAAGACTAAAGAAGAGTTGATGCTTTTGAGTTGCGGTGGTGACAAAGAATGCTGAAAAGTACCATGGACTGACTGTTAAAAGAACTAACAGATCTGTCCTTGAGGAAGTGCACCCGAAGTGCTACTTGGAAGCGAGAATGGACAGCCTTCGTCTCACCTATTTTGGTCATGTTGTCAGAAGGGAAAATTCCTTGGAGAAGGATGTCATGCTTTGTAGGGTGTAGGGTTGACGAAAGAGGGGGAGACCTTCGATAAGATTGATTGACACAGTGGCTGTGATGATGGGCTCATGTATAGCAGGGATCGTGGAGCTGGCGCAGGATTGGGCAGTGTTTCGTTCTGCTGTGAGTGGGGTCACTATCAGTCGGAAACAACTCAATGGCCCCAAACAACAACAACAACAACATGACTATGTGAGCCATTTTCCTGAGATAAATCTAAAGAACCCACCCTAAGACAGGATGTGTAGTCCCATTCACCTTCCCACTTCATAGCCTCCTTTACTTTCCCACTTCTGTTCATCTTGTTTGTCTATCTATCGATTGTTGTTGTTTTGTTGTTATATGCCGTGGAGTCAGACCCAACTCATAGCAACCCCTCCTTGGGTTTCCGAGGCAGTATCACTATGGAAATAGATTGCCCCATCTTCCTTCTGAGGAGTGGCTAATCTATGGATTACTCCTAGATTATTGCAAGATTGCATATGTAATATTTTTTATCTGCCAGTGTCTTCTTTTGCCTTGATATTTTGTGCTGACCTCCTCCTTCTTGTATTTTGCCTTTTGCTTGACATAAGTTGTTAATACATCCACCTTCTAGTTAGTGATTTTCATTCCATTCTCCTCCACTCCCTAGTTATCTTCAAATAATATTTCTTTTTGTGAGTACCTTCTCTTGACTTTTTAAAATAGTTGTCTTATACAATATTTGTCCTTTTGTGATGAACTATTTTCATTTGGCATAATGTCCTCCAGGTGCATTCATATTATGAGATGTTTCATAGATTCATTGTTACTCTTTGATGTCACATGTTGTTGTTGTTGTTACGTAGTATCCCATTATTTGTATGTATGATAGTTTGTTTATCTATTCATTTGTTGATGTCAAATTAGGTTGTTAACAATTTTTGCTATTGTGAATGATGGTGTTATGAACATGGATGGGCATATATCTCTTCATGTAATGGCTGTCATTTTTCTGAATGTAGTGAATACCTCCCTGTATTGTTCATCTTATATCACCTTTGATAGCCATCAAAGAATATTTCTTTTGTGTGAAATCTTTTTTGAACTTTTTGCAATACTGTTCACATGCAATATTTCTCCTTTGTGATTAACTAATTTCACTCAGCATAATTTCCTCTAAAAGCATCCGTGTTATGCAATGTTTTTCATTATTCTTTAATGTTGAATAGTATTCCATTGTAGGTATCTACTACAGTCTGCAGATCTATTCCTCCACTGATGAGTATTTAGGTTGTTTCAATTTTTCTTTGCTATTGTGAAAAGTGCTTCAATGAGCACAGTGTGAAAATATCTGTTAGTTTCATGGCTCTTATTTCTCTATGATATATACCCAGTAGTGGGATTGCTGAATCATATAGTATTTCTATTTTGAGCTTTTTAAGGAAGTGACATATCATTGTCCATAGCTGTTGCACCATTTTAAAGCCCAATAAACAGGGTATGATGGTTCCAGTCTCTCTAAGCCCTCTCCAGCATTTGATATTTTCTGTTTTTTCATTTTTGCTATTGGTGCTGAGGTGCTGAGGTTAGATGATATTTCATTGTTATTTTTGTTTGAATCTCTCTAATTGTCAATGCAATACAGCATCTTATTTCTTCCCTATTTCTTCCATGAGTGTTGATTGTGCATCCAAGTAAAATGAAATCCCTGTCAACTTCAAATCTTTTCTCCATTTATCATGATGTTACTTATTGGTCCAGTTGTGAGTTTTTTTTTTTTTTTTTTCTGTTGAGATATAATTCATATTGAAGGCTGTAGCCTTTGATCTTCTTAAGTAAGTACTTCAACTCATCTTCACTTTCAACAAGCAAATAGTGTCATCTGAATATCACAAGTTTTTAATGAGTCTTCTACCAATCTTGATGCCACATTTTTCTTCATAAAGTCTCAGATTATGTGCAAAGCAAACAAATTGAATAAGTAAGGTGAAAGGATACAACCCTGACACACACCCTTCCTGATTTAAATGATTCACTATCCCCTTGTTCTGTTCAAATGACAGCCTCTTTTTTATATGTAGTTTCATCATGAGAACAATTAAGTGTTCTGGAATTCCCAATCTTCCCAATATTATCCATAGTTTGATATTATTCACTAAGTCAAATGCATTTGCATAATCAATAAAACACAGGTAAACATCTTTCTAGAATCTTTTGCTTTCAGCCAACATCCATCTGACATCAGCAATAATATCCTCCATTCCAAGTCCTCTCCTAACTCCAGCTTGAATTTCTGGAGATTTCCTGTCAATATACCACTGTAAACATATTTAAATTATTCCCAACAAAATTTTATTTGTGTATGATATTAATGATATTGTTCCATGATTTCCACATTCTGTTGGATCACCTTTCTTTTGTATGGGCACAAATATGGATCTCTTCCAGTCAGTTGGCCTAAACATAAATGAAGAATCACCTCCAGAGCTGTGTTCATTGTTGAAATACCTTAATGAGTGTTCTGTCAATTCCTGAACCCTTGTTTATAACCAGTTATTTAAGTGCAGCTTGGATTTCTTCCTTCAGTACCATTGGTTATTCATCATATGCTACATCCTGAAATAGTTGAACATTGGCCAGTTCCTATTGATACATGACTATTTGTATTCTTTCCATCTTCTTATGATTCTACCTGAAACGTTCAAAATTTTGCCCATAGAATCCTTCAATATTGCAAATTAAACTTTGATTTTTTTCTTCTGTTCTTTCAGCTTGAGAAATGCCAAGAATGTTCCTTCCTTTTGGTTTTCTAACTCAGGTCTTTATACATTTCCTTTTAATACTTGACCTTGTCTTCTTGAGTTGCCCTTTGAAATTTCAGATCCTTTAGTTTGTCAATTATTTCATTTGCTTTCACTACTCTCCATTCAAGAGCAAGTTACAGAGTGTCTTCTGATATCCATTTTGGTCTCTTCCTTTCCTGTCTTTTATTTATTTATTTTTATTTTTATTGTGATTTGGGTGAAAATTTACAGAGCAAATTCAGTTTCCATACAGCAATTTACATACACTTTTTATCATTAAATTGACTGTAATTTCCCACAATGGAACAGCTGTCTTCTCAATGCCTCCCCATAGTTGCCTCTTACCTGTGTGCCTCCCTCTCATGCACTACTGCCCCCAGGGCTCTCTCCCTATGCACAAAGAACCCTTCAATTCTCCCATGATTAATCTCTCCAAGGAAAGTATCTACCTAATGTAAATGTTCATATCCTTTTTTGTTTGTTTGTTTGGTGGGAAGACACAGGAATGGTTTCAATTCCAGACCTGAAGGGCAGCTAGGAACCATAGTCTCAG
>NW_006922176.1:428245-430527 GCF_000298275.1 Orycteropus afer afer
TTGATTGTTTTTCTAATGTTGAACCACATTTGCATACCTGATATGAACCTCACTTGGTCATAATGAATGATTTTCTTGATATGTTGTTGGAGTCTATTGGCTAGGGTTTGGTTGAAAATTTTTGCATCTATATTCATGAGGGATATTGGTCTATAGTTTTCCTTTTGAATAATGTCTCTGCTTGGTTTTGGTATCAAGATTATGCTTGTTACATAAAATGAATTAGGGAGGTTCCCATCCTTTTCTGTGTTTTGGAATAGTTTGAGTAGGATTGGTGTCAGTTCTTCTATGAATATTTGATAAAATTCTCCAGTAAAACTGTGGGCCAAGACCTTTTTTTGGTGGTAAATTTTTAATAACCTCTTCAATTTCTTCTTTTGTTATAGATTTGTTCAACTTTTCCACCTCAGTCTGTATTAGTTTAGGTAAGTAGTGTGTTTCCAGAAATCTGTCTATTTCTCACATATTTTCCAATTTGTTGGAGTACAAGCTTAATAGTATCCTGATACTATCTTTTTTTATTTCAGTTGGTTCTGTTGTGATGTTGCCCAATTTGTTTCTTATTTGTGTTACTTGTATTCTCTCCCTCTTTTCCTTTGTTAAATTTTCCAATGGTTAGTCAATTTTATTAATCTTTTCGAGAAACCAACTTTTAGTCATGTTGATATTTTCCATTGTCTTTCTATTTTCTGTCCCCTTGGTTTCTGCTCAGGTCTTTATTATTTCTTTTCTTCTGTTGACAGTTGGCTTTTCATCCTGTTCTTTTCCAATTGTTGCCAAAGTTAGTTTTAGGTGTTGACTTCGGCTCTTTCTTCTTTTTCAATGTGTAAGTTTATTGCTATAAATGGGCCTCTTATCACTGCTTTTTTGTGTTCCATAGATTTTGTTATGTTGTGTCTTCATTCTTGTTTGATTTGGGGAAATTTTTAACTTTTTTTTTTTTCAATTACACAGTTGTTCTTCAGGAGGGTGTTATTCAGTTTCCATGTGTTTGCTCTGCTTGCATTTATCTTCCTATGTTGATTTCTAATTTGATAGCATTGTGATCTGAGAAGAAGCTTTGCAGTATTTCAATGTTTTTAAATTTATTCCAATGCTACTTTTTCCTTAGGGATGTGTTCTGGTCTGTATCGTGGTCCATTATATCTACTGCTTTATCTTGCTTCTTTGTGTGGACTGTGATAGCCTGTTGTCTCCAAGGCTCTCTGTTGTATTTATGTATAATTCTTGATTGTATGTTGGAATGATATACCCAAGATTTTCACTTTTTCTGGATATATCTGAGTAATCAGGGCACTGTGTACTTCTATTCACTAGTTGGCAGCCCTTATGCACTGACCACCTGTCTCCTGGTGGGTGTGATAGAGAATGAGATTGGTTGCACAAATCTCTGTTAACTGTTTGTGGAGGGGAATTAAGTGTGAATCAGGCTCCTATTGGTGACTGTATATCATTGGACAGTTGATACAGAAGAAAATGGTAGGTCTTTCTCAGTAAGTGGAGCTGTAGGAGGTATGGGTCATAAAAACACAGCTACTGTCTCTCACTTAGACAAAAGCATCAAAAAAGTAAAAGCAAGAGGACAGAAAATGCACTCTGCCTAAACACACGAACAATCACCAAAAGGAGGGAGGGGGAGAGGAGAGGCAATAAATGAAAGAAAATATTTAAAGAAATACTTTAAAAAGCCAAAATAAATATGCATGGGAAAACAAACAAACAAACAACAACAACAACAACAAACTGCAATATCCTGGGAGGGAGGAATAAGAGAACATAGGTAGAGTAGGAGAATAACAAAGAAAAAATATGGAAAATGCAAAAAGAAAATCAAGTAATGAAGAGAAATAAGAAAGAAAAAATGGGAACCTGTAAAAAGGAAGAGAGAAAAAGCCAAAAACTAGAACCTGGGAAGCAAAGAAGAAATAATAATAATGAAAAGGACAAAATAATAATAATAATAGTAATAATTTAAAAACAGATAAAAACAAAAAAAAACTAAAAAAAAATTTGTGCGGGGTGAGGCAGGGCACCCAGGCTCCATCAGACCACATAGACTGGGATAGAATTCCCTCTGGCCCAGAAAGTGAGTGGGAATGAGGGAGGCATGGCCACACGTCTATTCACCAAGAAGTTGTGGGGTACAAGATTAACAAGGGTAATGTCTCATCTTTCCAGTCTTCACTCTCTAGCATGTCCTTGCAGGCCCCGGGAAGCAGAGTCTATTCTCAGGTCCTGTAGTATGAGAGAACACCGCTGCTTTCAATATCCAAAATGGTCCA
>NW_006922176.1:431732-433790 GCF_000298275.1 Orycteropus afer afer
TCTCTGGTAGCATAGTGGCTAAGGCACTTGACTGCTAACCAGAAGGCTGGCGGTTCAAACCCACCAGCCACTCCTCGGAAGGAAGGTTGGGCAATCCTATTTCCGTAGTGATACTGCCTCGGAAACCCAAGGAGGGGTCGCTATGAGTCAGGGCTGACTCGACGGCACATAACAACAACAACAACAATTCATAAGATGTCAATCTTTATGCATTTTCATTTTATTTTTGAAAACTTTTAATTTTCCTAGATTTATGCTTGGTATATTCCATTTTCAAATTATTAATAGATATTTCCAACTGTTTCTTCCCATTTTTAGTTGTGCCCCATCAACAAATGAAGGTTCTGAAAGCTTTACTCCATCCATTTTATTTGTTGTTGTTGTTATGTGCTGTCGAGTCAGACATGACTCATAGTGACCCCTCCTTGGATTTCCGAGGCAGTATCACTACAGAAGTAGATTGCCCAATCTTCCTTCTGAGGAGTGGCTGGTGGGTTTGAACCGTGAGCCTTCTGGTTAGCAGTCAAATGCCTTAGACACTGTGCTACCAGAGCTCCTTATCCATTTTATTTATGTAGACTCTACTTTGAGGAGGCAGAACTTCCCTAGGCGTATTTTGATTGGCTTCCAACCTAAGGGGCCTATCTTCCTGCACTATATCAGACCATGTTTCACAGCTATTCATAAGGTTTTCCAGTAATATATCAGAGTTTTACTGCTATTCATAGTTTTAACTGGCTAATTATTTGAAAAGTAAATAGTTCCATCCTTCCTTCCAATCTATCTTAGTCTGAAAGCTCAGCTGAAATCTGTCTACCATGAGTGACCCTGCTGGTATTTGAAATACTGGTGGCATAGCCTCTAGCCTCACAGCAACACACAAGCCACAGCACTACAGCAAACTAATAGATGAATGGTGGGATTCTTTTCATGGTAAATTGAAGAATGCTTAATAAATAAATAGCCCACTGCTAGCAAGTAGATTCTGAATCATAGAGACTCCCATTAGGTATCCAAGGCAGTAAATCTTTACAGAAATAGATTAGATTGCCTCATCTTCCTCCCATAGAGCAGTTGGTGGGTTTGAACTACTGACCAGTGGTTAGCAGCCAAATGCCTTACCCACTACACCACCAGATCCTAAAGATTCCTGAAAAGGAAATAAATTGCTCTTCAGATATATTTCAAATGTGGTGCAAATCTGTATATTCAATTTCTACATCTTTTCCTTCCTACAAATAATCAAACTTCCTGAATATTATCAATGATTAAAGGTGAAGAGATAGCAGGCCTTCTATTATAAATCTCCTGAGTGATAGCTACCATCTGTGAGATCAAATCATTTTGCTTCTCACTATAAATCCCACACATATTCTATAGATCTATAAATTTAAAAAACACAAACAAAGAGTATAGGTTTATTTTTCCCTCACATTGCTATAGTAAAAACCATAAAACCCATTACCAACATGCCATGTATGTCCTTATCTCTAAACACTGGTATAACCAAAACTGAACCTGAGAGAATACAATAGATGTTTAGTTGTCCATGCTATTTATCAAGATGTCAGCCTGGAAAAAGAAAAAGTCATTGCTGTGAGAAATAGTACTTTAGTTTTTTCAGACCTCCATCTAGACAAAATATCCAGGGATCACAAAATTCAGACAATGTAAATTAGCAATTTCTCCCGCACCTCTGTTCTACTGTAATAAGAACTCAGGGGAGTTCCTAACTGTTTTTGGAAAATAAATGGGAGGCTGATGATTTGCACACAAAACCTCTTGTGGCATAAGAAATGTCATTTAGCTTATATATAAACTGGTAGCATAGTGGCTAAGGCACTTGACTGCTAACCAGAAGGCTGGCGGTTCAAACCCACCAGTAACTCCTCAGAAGGAAGATGGGGCAATCTACTTCCGTAGTGATACTGCCTCGGAAACCCAAGGAGGGGTCGCTATGAGTCGGGTCTGACTTGATGGCACATAACAACAACAACATAAGCTATATATATCTTCAGCGAATCAAGGGCACATTTATTCTAAAGTGATTTAAAATAC
>NW_006922176.1:434220-434820 GCF_000298275.1 Orycteropus afer afer
TGGAGTATCTGGTGAGTTTGAACCACCAGCTTTCTGGTTAGCAGCCAAATGCCTTAGGCACTATTTTACCAGAGCTCCTATTAAACACAAAGCAAGTAAATTAAGTCACAATTATATATGACTATTTTTCCTGCTTAATCTATACACTAAGTAATTTTATGTTCATTGATCATGTCCAAAAAGGAAATGCTAAAATTATTCTTTCATTTCAATATTTCAAATATGTTTATGAAATTTGAAAGTTAATCAGAGGTTAAATAAAAGCTTTCCAGTTCAAAGACCTTAGTTTTTAAATTTATTATACATATTTTCTTATTGAAGGGAAATAGAAATATTTGGTGGATTGACACTGGTGTAGGTAATTGCAGTAATAAAGAAAAGCTCCTCACAACCTACCTGAAGGCAATATTTTAATACACTTCACAAAACTTTCACAGTGGGAAAGATAATTTATTGACAAAACTTTTCCACTGAATAATTCCTAATATTGCTGTATTGAGAAGAATAGTATTGTAAATATGATAGAGGATAAATTTGCTTATTTGAAAACTGAATTAAGAAAGTAAATATTTTCTTAATAACAAATACACAAAAGATGTG
>NW_006922176.1:435820-451934 GCF_000298275.1 Orycteropus afer afer
TAGAAACAGATGCAAACAACCATTAATAATTGGAACATGAAATGTGCAAAGTATGAACCTTGGAAAATAAGTTGTCATAAATGAGATGGAATGCATAAATATCAATATCCTAGGCATTAGTGGCCATTTTTAATCAGATAACCATGTTATCTACTATTACGAGAATGACAAATTAAAGATGAGTGGTGTGGCATTCATTGTCACAAAGACTCTTTCAAGATCTGTCCTGATGTACAAAGGTGTCAGTGAGAGGATAATATCCATACACCTACATGGAAGACCAATTAATGCTACTATTATTCAAATCTATCCACCAACCACCAAAGCCAAAAATGAGGAAATTGAAAATTTCTATCAAGTTCTGTAATCATAAATTGACCAAACCTGCAGTAAAGATGTGTTGATTATTACTGATCACTAGAATGCAAAAGTTGGAAACAAAGAAGAGTACTTGGAAAATATGACCTTAGTGATAGAAATAATGCTGGAAAGCATATAATATAATTTTGCAAAACAGTGACTTATTAAAAAAACCTTTTAAAACAAAATAAACAATGACTATACATGTGGACTTCACCAGATAGAATACACAGGAATCAGATTGACTACATCTGCAGCTAGAGGTGATGGAGAAGTTCCATATCTTCAGCCAAAACAAGTTCAGGAGCTGATTGTGGAACAGACCATCAACTGCTTATATTCAAGTTCAATTTGAGGTTGAAGATAATTAAAACAAGTCCACAAGAGTCAAAATATGACCTTGAATATATCCTTCCTGAATTTAGAGATTGTCTAAGAATAGATTTGATGCATTGAACACCAATAACTGAAAACCAGAAGAATTGTGGGATGACATCAAGAATATCATCCATGAAGAAAGCAAGAGGGAATTAAAAAGACAAGAAAGAAAGAAAAGACCAAAATATATGTCAGAAAAGATTGTGAAACTTGCCCTTGAGCAAAGAGTAGCTAAAGTAAATAGAAGATATCGCAAGATAAAAGAGACGAACAGAAGATTTCAAAGAGCAGCTCAAGAAGATAAGCTAATTACTATAATGAAATGTACAAAGACCTGGAATTAGAAAACAAAAAGGAAAGAACATGGTTGGCATTACTAAGCTGAAAGAAATGAGGAAAAAAATATAAGCCTTAAGTTGTAATGTTGAAAGACTCTATGGGCAAAATATTGAATGATGGAGGAAACAGCCAAAGAAGATGGAAGGAATACACAGAGACTCTGTACCAAAAAGAATTTCTCAATGTTCATCCATTTCAGGAGGTGGCATATGATCAAGAACAAATGATTTTGAAGGAAGAAGTCAAAGCTGAACTGAAGGAAATCGCAAAGAACAAGGCTTCAGAAATTGAAGAAATACCAATTCAGATGTTTCAACAAACGGATGCCCCACTGGAGGCAGTCACTCAGCTATTCTGAGATTTAGAAGATAGCTACCTGGTCAAATGACTGGAAGAGATTTATATTTGTACCCGTTCCAAAGAAGGTGATCCCGCAACATGTGGAAATTATCAAACAGTAACTTTGATATCACATACAAGTAAAATCTTGCTGAAGATAATTCAAAAATGGTTGCAGTAGTATATTGACAGAGAACTTCCAGAATTACAAGCTGGATCCTGAAGAGGATGTGGCACAAGCAATATCATTGCTGATGTCAGACAGATCTTAGGCTGAAAGCAAAGAATACCAGAAAAATGTTTACTTGTGGTTTATTGAGTATGAGAAAGCATTAGATTGTGTGTGTCATAACAAATTATGGATAACATTAACAAGAATAGGAATTCCGGAACACTTGATTGTAGTCATGAGGAATCATTACATAGATCAGGAGGCTGCCATTCAAACAGAACAAAGGGATACTGCATGGTTCAAAATCAAGAAGGGATTGTGTCAAGGTTTTACCCTTTAACCATACTTATTCAATTTGTATGCTGAGCAAATAATCTGAGAAGTGGGACTGTATGAAGAAGAATGTGGCATCAGGGTTGAAGGGAGACTCATTAACAACTTGTGATATACAGATGACACAACTTTGTTTGCTGATAGTGAGGATGACTTAAGGCAATTACTCATGAAGAATAAAGACTACAGTCTGAAGCATGGATTACACCTCAATGTTAAGAAAACAAAAATCCTTACAACTGGTCCAATAAACAGTTTTAAAATGGATAAAGAAAAGATTGAAGTTATCAAGGACTTCATTTTACTTGGTTCTACAATCTACATCAATGGAAGCAGCAGTCATGACATAAGATGACATATTGTGTTGGGCATATCAGCTGCAAAAGACCTCTTTCAAGTGTTGAGGAGCAAAGGTGTCTCCTTGAAGATTAAGGTGCCCCTAACTGAAGCCATGGTATTTACAATAGCTTCTTATGAGTGTGAGAGCTAGACAATGAATAAGGAAAACTGAAAAAGATGCTGTTGAGTGTGGTGTAGGAGAAGAATGCTAAGAGTATCATGGTCTTCTAAAAGGACTAACAAATCTGTCCTGGAAGAATTGCAGCTGGAATTCTCCTTTGAAGACAGAATGGACAACCTTTGTCTCCCTACTTTGGTCATGTTTTCAGAAAGAACCATTCCTTGGAGAAGGATATCATGCTAGGTAAATCGGAGGGTCAACAAAGAAGGGGAAGGCCCTCAACAAGATGAATAGACACAGTGACTGCAACAATGGCCTCATGTATAGTAGGGATAGTGAGGCTGGCACAGAACCAGACAGTGTTTGGTTCTGCAGTGTATCGGGTCACTGTGAGTGGGAGATGACTCAACAGCACCTAACAATAACAAGAAAAATAAAAGGAGAAGCATTCGGCTTACATCAGAACTGACTACTTTTACATAGTATTGGAGAGAATTTTAAATATTTCACATATAACCGGTATAAATTGCAAAATTTTTCAAGGAAGTTTGGATTATTTCCAGGATAAACACGTTGCTACATTCTCACTCATGTAAATAATAGAAAAGAAAAAGAAAAATATGTATATTTCTTAACCAGGTAAATATGATCTTTATATATTTCACATAAACTTTCTAACTTTTTTGTCCTATCAATAAGTGGTTCAAATTTTATATTTCTAGATTTTATATATTTTGAATTTAAAATTCATTTAACCTTATGTATTTATTTCATTTTTTCATCAGTGTTAGTGAAAAAAAATCAAAACTCCCATTGATCCTCTTTATAAAACATGGAAAGAGAATTATGAAAGGTAGTCAGGAAAACACACTACCGTTTGATACTAATTACTAATTGTGATACTTCTAAAGAGGCTGCAATAATTTTGAGAAAGCAGATAAATTAGGTTAGTTTTAAGATGACAATAACTATACCTTAGTATTATATCTTTGCATGAAGGTATGTCTGATAAATGGAACTCCAGCTACAGCAACTCCTTAGGCAGCTCTACTTTTGGGAGGACAAGATAATGAGAAGGAAGCTATTAGGGATCCATTACCCTGAATCTCCTAAACAGAATTGAATGATGAGAAAGTATTTAAATTACTCAGAAAAGAAAACAATGTGACTAAAAAGATGAATAACCTTATAACAATGAAATCAGTGGAAGTGTTCACATAGTTCATATGTTGTTTTTGTTTTTAGATTCCTTCAAGTCAACGCTGACTCAGGGATTCTATGTACAAGAGAATGAAACACTGCCTGGTCCTGTCCCAGCCTCACAATCCTTGCTATACCCGAGTGGGTAGTGTCAGCCATTGTGTCAATCCATCTCATTGAGGGCTTTGCCCTTTCTCACTGATCATCCATTTAACCAAGCATGAGGTCCTTCTCCAGACAATGGTCTCATCTGACAACATGACCAAAGTAGTTGAGATGAACTTTGGCCATCATCGCTTCCAAGGACCATTATGGCTGTATTTCTTCCAAGACAGATTTTTTAGTTCTGGCAGTCCATGGTACATTTAGTACCAACACTGCAACTCAAAAACATCAACTCTTTCAGTCATCTGTAGTCATTGTCTAGCTTTCACATCAATATGAAGCTATTGAAAACACAATTGTTTGGATTACGCAAACCTTAATCTTCAAAGAGACATCCTGCTCTTCAAGACCTTTAAGAGGTATTTTGCAGCTGACTTGCTCAGTGCAATATATATGTCTTCTGATTTCTTGATTGCTGTTTCCACTTGTGTTGATTGTGGAACCAAGTAATATGAAATCTTTGACAACTTCAATCTTCTGTCCATTTATTGTGATGCTGCTTATTGATCCATTTGTGAAGATTTTTGGTTTCTTTATGTTGAAGTGTAATACATACTGCAGACTATAGTCTTTAATATTAAACAGTAAGTGTTTCAAGTCATCTTCACTTTCAGCAGGTAAGGTTATGTCATCTGTGTATCACAGGTTGTTAATGACTTTTCCTCCAATCCTCATTCCAGCTTCTTCTTCATAATCCAGCTTCTCAGATTATTTTCTCATCATACAGATCAAATAAGTATGGTGAAAGGATACAATTCTTACCTACTCCCTTCCTGATTTTAAACCATACAGTATCCTCCTGCTTTGTTAAAAGAACAGCCCCCTGATCTGTGTACAGGTTCCTCATGAACTGAAGTGTCCTGGAATTACCATTGTTCTCAATGTTATCCATAATATGTTATGATCCACACAGTCAAATGCCTTTGTGTAGTCAATAAACCAAAAGTAAACATCTTTCTGGTATTGTTTGTTTTCAGCCAAGATCCATCTGACATCAGCAATGATATTCCTTGTTCCACGTCATTTTCTGAATCCAGCTTCCATTTTTACAAGTTCTCTGTCAATATATTGCTACTGCCATTTTTGAATTATCTTCAGTAAAGTGTTACTTGAATCTGATATTAATGATATTGTTTGATAATTTCTATATTCTGTGCAATCACCTTTCTTCAGAACGGGTACAAATATAGATCTCTTCCATTCAGTTGGCCAGGTAGCATTCTTCCACATTTCTTGGCATAGATGAGTAAGTACCTCCAGTGAATCATTCATTGTTGAAACATCTCATTGGTATCCTATTAAGTCCCGGGGCCTTATTTTTTGCCAATTCCTTCAGTGTAGCTTTGACTTGTTCCTTCAATACCATTGGTTCTTGATCATATGGCACCTCCTGAAATCAATAAACATTGACCAATTATTTTTTGTACAGTGTCTCTGTGTATTTCTTCCATATTCTTTTGATGTTTCCTGTATTATACAATATTTTGTCCATAGAATCTTTGAGTATTGCAACTTGAGGCTTGAAGGTTTTCTTCAGTTCTTTCAGCTTGAGAAATGCCAAGCATGCTCTTCTCTTTTGGTTTTCTATCTGCAGGTCTTTTCACAATTCATTATAATAATTGTCTTTGCATTCTCAATCTGCTCTTGCAAATCTTCTCTTCAGCTCTTTTATCTTGTCAATTCTTCCATTTGCTTTAGTTATTCTCTGTTCAAGGGCAAGTTTCCGAGTCTCTTCTGACATATATTTTTGTCTTTTTTTTCCTTTCCTGTCTTTTTAATGACTTTTGGTTTCCTCACGGATGATGTTTTGATGTCATCCACAGTTCATCTGTTTTTTTGTGATTGGTTTTCAATGTATCCAATCTATTCTTTAGATAGTCTCTATATTCAGGAAGCATGTAATCAAGATCATATTTTGGTTCTTGTGACTTTTTAATTTTTTTAAATTATCTTCAGCTTCAACTTGAACTTGCATATGAGCAGATGATGGACTGTTTCACAATCAGCTCCTGGCCTGGTTTTGACTAAAGATATTGAGCTTTTCCATCACCTCTTGCCACAGATGTAGTCAATCTGATTCCTGTGTTTTATATCTGGTGAAGTCCACTGGTAGAGCTACCATTTGTGTTGTTGAAAAAAGGTGTTTGTAATGAACAAGTCATTGGTCTTGTAAAATTCTACCATACGAGTTCCAGCATTATTTCTGTCAACAAGGCCAAATTTTCCAACTACCAGTGATGCTTGTTTGTTTCCAACTTTTGCATTCTAGTCACCAGTGATAATTAACACATCTTGGTTGCAACTTTGGTCAATTTCAGACTGCAGAAGTTAATAAAAATCTTCAATTTCCTCATCTTTGGCTTTGGTGGTTGGTGCATAAATTTGAATAATAGTCATATTAACAGGTCTTCCTTGTAGGCATAAGGATTTTATCCTATCACTGACAGCATTGTACTTCAGGACAGATCTTGAAACATCCTTTCTGATGATGAATGCCATGCCATTCCTCTTCAAACTGTCATTCCCTGCATAGTAGATCATGTGGTTGTCTGACTCAAAATGGCCAAAACGAGTCCATTTCAGCTTACTAACACCTAGGATATCAATCTTCATGCCTTCCATTTCATTTTTGACAACTTCCAATTTTCCTAGATTCATACTTCGTACATTCCATGTTCCGATGATTAATGGATATCCGTGGTTGTTTCTCTTCAATTTGAGTGGTTTCTTGTCAATGTTTTCAAAGAATCTTGGAATTCTTTCTTCAGTGCAGTGGACTCTTGATAATATATGACCTTCTGAAATGGTTGAATTTCTACCAATTCTTTTTGGTATAGTAACTGCATTCCTTCCATCTTCTTTTGTTGCTTTTTGATTTATTTAATATTTTGCCCACAGAATCCTTCAATATTGCAACTCGAGGCTTAAATTTTTCCTTTTTGTTTTATAGCTCCAGGCCTTTCCATATTTCATTTTAATACTTTATTTTATAGTCTTGATTTTGTCTTTTGAAATCATTTGTTCAGTTCTTTTACTTCATCATTTCTTCCTTTCCCTTTAGCTACTCTGTGTTCCAGATCAAGTTTCAGAGTCTGACATTCATTTTGATTTGTTTTGGTTCTTTCTCTAATTCCCATCATCTTTTTAAAAAAATCTTTTGATTTCTTTGTTTATGATGTCTTTGATTTCATCTTACAAGACATCTGGTCTTCAGTGATTAGCATTCAATGTATTAAATCCATTCTTGAGATGGTCTCTAAATGCAGATGGGATATACTCAAGGTCATATTTTGGCTCTTGTGGACTTGTTTTAATTTTGTTCAGCTTTAATTTCAACTGGCATATGAGCAATTGATGGTCTGTCTGTTCCCCAAGTGGGTCCTGACTTTGTTCTAACAATATTGAACTTTGCCATAGTCTCTTTCCACAGATGTAGTCATTTTCATCCCTGTGCATTCATCTGAGGAGGTCAGCATGGTTACTTCCCATTTAGGTTGTTGAAAAAAGGAATTTTCAATGACTACATCAGTGATCTTACAAAATTCAATCATGTGATTTCTGGTGTTGTTTCTATCATCAACACCATATTTTCTGACTACTGATACTTCTTTTTTTCCTACTTTGTATTCCAATCATCAGTAATTATCAATGTGTCTTGATTACATGTTTGATCAATTTCAGACAGCAGAATTTGGTAAAATTCTTCAATTATTTTACCTTTTTCTTTAGTTGTTGCCAAGTAATTTTTTTAATAATAGTTATACTAACTCATCTTCTTTGTAAGGCTATTAATCCTATCACTGACACAATTTTGTGACAGGACAGATCTTGAAATGTTTTTTTGATGATGAATGTGATGACATTTCTCTTCAATTTGTCTCTCATTCCCATCTTAGTTGACCACATGATAGTCTGATTCTAAATAGCCAGTATCAGTCCATTTCACCTAGTAATGCATAGAATATTGATATTCATGCACTCAATTTCATTTTTGATGACTTCTAATTTTCCTAAATTCATATTTCATACACTCTGCATTACAATTGTTAATGTATGTTTGCAGCTTTTCTTCCTATTTTGAGTCATGCCACATAAGTAAATGAAAGTCTCAAAAGCTTTATTCCATCCACATCATCAAGGTCAACTTTACGTTGAGGAGGTAGCTCTTTCACAATCTTATTTTGAGTGCCTGACAACCTGGAACGCTCTATATTTCAGTACTACATCAGATAATGTTTTGCTGTTATTCACAAGCCAGTTTGTTGTTGTTTTTGTTTTTCAGAAGTATATAACAGGTCTTCTTAGAATGCTTTCTTAGTCTAGAAGCTCTGCTGAAACTTGTTGACCATAGGTCACCCTGCTGGTATTTCAGAAATAAGTTCCAGAATCACTTGTAACATACAAGCCCCCACTGTATGACAAATTGACAAATGAGTGGTGGTATATTAGATAGATAGATAGATAGATAGATAGATAGACAGAAATTTGTAAACAATGAGATTTTGACTACAAAATACAGAGGGTCAGTAAAAATTATCTTTAATATTTCAAAATTATTCAGGTACATATTAAAAAAAAAATCACTACCATCAAGTCAATTTTGACTCATTGCAATCCTTTTTGGGTTTCTGAGGTGGTAAATCTTTACAGAAATAGATTGTCCCATCTCCTTTCCATAGAGTGGCTGAAGGGTTTCAACCACCAACCTTCTGGTTAGCAATCAAATGCCTTGTTGTTGTTGTGTTGTTATGTGCTGTCAAGTTGGACTTGACTCGTAGCAACACCTCCTTGGGTTTCTGAGGTGTTGTGGTATCACTACAGAAGTAGATTGTCCAAACTTCCTTTTGGCAGTGGGTAGTGGGTTTGAATTGCCAGCCTTCTGGTTAGCAGTCAAGTGCCTTAGGCACTGTGCTACCAGAGCTCCTCAAATGTCTTAGTCACTCCAAAAACAGAGTTCTTCAGGTAATATTGGTTGGTACAATTTAAATAAGATAAATAAATATAGTATGGATTTTATATTAATTTAAATATTTTTTTTTAATAAAATAAAAATGAATTTTTTTTCATAAAATATGTTAAATGGAATATTCATCAAAATAATTTGAAGTTATAGTAAATGTAAGGAGTGCTGGTGGTGTAGTGGTTAAAAAGCAGAAGCATTTATCTTTTAATCAAAAGGTTGGTTGTTCAAACCCATCAGCCTGCTCCACAGAAGAAAGGTAAGGCAGTCTGCTTCCATAAAGATTTACAGCCTTGGAAACTCAATGGGGGACACTAAGAGTCAGACTAAGTTTATTTTTTGGTTTGTTGTCAATCTATTTATCTTCATTTAATATTAAACCTAATTGGACTGGTTCAGCACCATTAAAATCATTATTATTTATTTTCTCTTTTACAATAAAGATATTCTTCCTGTTTACTAAATGGCTGTAAGTGGAAAGTTTGAATACTTATTTTAACAGTATTATAAAAGGGATGGAAATCCCTGTGGGCTGGCTTGATAAGAAATATTTTCATAGACTCTGTCATCTCTGGATCTCTTCCTAGCCATCTTCTGTATAGCCCATGGCAATGGCCTTTTTATTTGTTCTCAATGTCTCGATCTCATTTGTTCCATTTATTTCTTCATTCTGTAGACAATTAACCTTCCCTAAAATTGCTTTAATATTGTCACTGACTTATTTAAAAAACTGTTATTCTCTATCTGGTTTACAGTATTCAATAGAAAAATAATCTCTTAAAAAGACATCACTTAATATATATGAAAGACTATGCATGAGAGACATACAGCAGAGACAATAAAAATATATTTTAAATTTATTTAATTTAAATAGACAAATAAAATTACTAATATTCAACATATAATTTTAAGTATATTTATTCAATTTTTAAAGAAGATATCAATGTATGTATATGTGAGTGTTTGTATACTCACAGGTGAAAATGTATGTGTTCATATATATATGGAGCTCTGGTGGTGCACTGCCTAAAGCACTTGACTACTAACCAGAGATTGGTGGTTCAACCCCACAAGCCACTCCATGGAAGGAAGACTGAGCAATCTACTTCCATAAAGATTTGCCACCTCAGAACTCAATGGGGGTCATTATGAGTAACTTTGTTTTTCATACACACACACACACACACACACACACACACATTTCTCACTTATTATCTCCTAATTAAATATTTCACATTTCCAGTGCAGGGGAGCAGGTGGTGGAAACACCCAACCACCACCACTTCCACCCCCTAATACCTGTAGTTTCCATGCTAGTTGAGAAAGCATGGCGGGGAAGGTGGGGGGCACCATGCCATGCTCATCCCAAGATGTACCCAAGGGGCTCAGAAGATAGTCAGTGACCATGAAAAGAGAGATAGCAGCACTAAGGACAGGATATAACACCTATCCCTTTCATAATACCAATTTCACATAACAAAGTGGTCTTTGGAAGCTAATCATGTTGGTAAGTGAAAATTAGAGCTTTTGTAGTAATAAAGAATAATGATTTAAGACAATCAATAGGACCAAATGAAATACATTACCCTTTTATATCTTTTTAACTTTATTTCAAAAAATTGCTTTATGTAAGAAACCAATACAAATTAGTCCGGTCTTTATGCTATATGTTCCTTCTGTTATTTTTCTCTGGGTGATGTAAAGGATTAATGAGCTCAGTTGCAGACTAAAACATCAGAGATTTTAAGTATACTTAGAGGTGTCTTGGAAGAAAGGGCTGAAATTCTACTTTAGAAAAAACTAGCAACTGAAAACCCCATGGAGCACAGTTCTACTGTGACAAACATGGTGTTGCCTTGAGTTGGAATCAACTCCAAGACAACTTGTTCAAAGCTTGGTTTACAATATTCTTACTCACAAGGATGTACTTATTCTCTATCTTATTATGTTATTTTCAAATCCCTGTCTAAATTCTAGATTTTGTATAAGCCTTTGTTTATTTTTTAAGTGGAAATGAGCTGACCTTCTTCAACCATAGAGTACTTATTTGTGTTTTGGTAATTGGATTGTCTGACTAAATATTGTGACTGAATTATTGTACCAAACTGGTTGGATCTTTGAAATTTCAATATCATCTAAAATGAATGAATGAGAGGGAGAAGTAAGATGGCATCCTGGTAACACACTCCACCCAATCCTGCTACAATGGAGACTCAGAAAAACTGAAAGAAACACTTACATAAAATGATCCTTAACTCTGAACATCAAATGAAAGCATAAAACATTAGATTGAGTGCTGATTGGAAAGGGAGATATAGTGAGGACAGTGATTGAGGAGAGAAAAGATGCCATACTCCAGTAAAATATAGCCATTTTGAGACACAGAAGGTATCATACACTAACAAGGAGAAAACAACTTCACAGAATCTACAGAGATAGAGACACAGTGTGGACAGATGTGGAGGGAATTAAGGTGAGCAGAATACACATTGAGTAGGGGAAAAGAAAGTGCAGCACAATGAGTGAGATTTCCTGTGGCACAAGTGACCAGAGAACAAGAAGGGATCAAGTGAAGGGAGATGAAATATTTGACCACTAGTGAATTGTAGTCATTTGGGTTGAAAACACATGTGGAAGGGAAAGTCTTTGGGTGGTGTTTGAAGACACTGAACTGTAGGTAGTCACACACTTGATTGAATCTGTGCAGGAGCTGTGTGCACCCATAAGAACACCAGGCCTACATCAATGAATCATGATGGGACAGGTACTTTCTTCATTCTACCAAAAATAACATCACAGTAACTAAGGGTGAAACTGGTTCCCACATCCACTAAACCACTGACTAGGGGCACTCCTGGGGCTGAATTCAAGCTACCAGTTTGTCAAACTCCTCTGGAGCAGCTCAGCCACCCATCACAACTGGCCGAAAGAAGACATAGCCAGAGTCTATGACTCTCCATCTCTGCATTTGTGCCATTGGTAGGTTTCCATCCCACTAAATGCAAGGCATGAAACTTGGGCTTTTTCTGTGAAAGACACTCACACATACCAGGCCCTTGCCACCTGCATGGATATATGGTCTTGAGGATTGCCTTACAGCCTCCTGCTGCCACCACTACCAGATGATCATAATTGCCCAAAGCCTTACCCTCTTTTTTTCCCCCTTTTCTTTTCTTTATTTATATATTTCCCTTTTCTTTTCTCACTTTGCCTTCTTTATTATTCATTTTTCCCTCTTCCCAATCTTCTTCTTTCACCTTTACCAATGTTTCTTCTCATTTTTCCCTCCTTTTTTTTAGATATTTTAGTGTTTTTTTTTTCTTCTTTTTACCCCTAGCTTCAACCAATTCCCACTGGTCAGCCATCTTACTATACCTACCACCTACCACTTCACCTAACACATAAGTTCCAGCATCTACTCACTCACTACTGCATAAATGACCAATAATAGACAACACATACTCATCCAACCTGCAGCTCCTCTTCAATACCAACAGAGACCAAAAGTCACATTCCCACAAATAATTCTACCCACCAAAGACAGGTGAGGAGCACCCCATTGTAGCCAAACTAGCAAACAGAGAAGCACACCTGCCCCACGCATCCAAATATATTGAAATGAAGCAAAACAAAAGTATCAGGATGAAACAAATCAATGCATAATCAACAAACAAAACACCAACTCCAAAATGTCTTATACACAACAGATACCTTCATTTCAAACAAAGAAACAGGACAAGTGATCAAACACTTTATTTTAGAAGGATCAGAACGAGGCTCATTTCTATGAGGTGGAGTTTAAAGATGTCCCAAAGGTCCAACTTTTCTAAACTGCTGTACCACTCCATCATCTCTAACATTCACTCCTCCTGCTCCTCCCTTCAGTATTCCCCCACCTAGTAGTGTTCTGAATTTTGCTGTAATGTCTCACAGAACTACTCACAAATTGACAAGGAAAAGGGATCATGCAGTGGTAGAGACTAGGAAGCCGGCAAGTCCCAAGTCCATGGGATCTGGAGGATTCTTCTCACTCATGTGGTTGCAGGAGCTGGCTAACCAAATCAGCAGGTCAGATGACCAGCTGTTTTCTTAAGTCATTGGATAAGATGATGACAAACCAAATGCAAGACTGGAACAAGAGAGCAACTATCCCAGAACATTTGATATGTATACTCCAGCAAGGTGAGGCTCTAGATAGATCTCACCTTAAATAGGCATAGAGACAAGTATTTATAATACATCACAAAATGAAGAACAATGACTAGAAGGGCCATATACAACAGTTCCCTGCAATGCAACAAGACAGTGCAAGTAAGTGAACAAAATACAGAACTACAAAACCTTCCCACAGAACAATAGATAAGAGAAACACCTGACAAGGAATTCAAAGGATATCTATATCTATATCTATATCCAACAACAAGAACAAACACTCACTTCCATCTAGTCAATTCTGACTCATAGGGACCCCCTTTGGGCTTACAACATGTAAATCTTTATGGAAATAGATTATCCAGTCTTCCTTCCATAGGCTGGTTCATGGTTTTGAACCACCAAATTCCTGGTTAGCTGTCAAATGCCTGAGGCACTACCCCACCAGAGCTCTTTATTTATACCTGTATCTGTATGTATCTATAACATCTATATCTATATATGCTTTCAAGAGCTCAAGGAAATCACACAGGAATTAAATGAAAAGACAGACAATAATTTAGAAGAATTAATGAAAACAATACAACAGTAAAATGATAAAATAAGTTGTCAATTAGAAATCATTGAAAAGCAGCAATTAGAAATTCAGGAAAATTAATGCTAAAATTACAGAGTTAGGTAACACATTGGAAGCACAAAGACTAGAATTGTTGTGTCTGAAGAAAGGGTTAGCCAAGTAGAAGAAAAATTCCTTGACACTCCAGTTTGTATGAGGAAAAATCAGGAAACAGGATGAAGAAAAATGAAGAAACCCAAGGAATAAATGGGATAGTATGAAGAGGTATAATATATGAATAATTGGAAACCCAAAACAGGAGGTGGAAAAAAGAGAGAAAGAGAGAGAATTGTCCAAGAGTTGCTAACAGAAAACTTACTTAAATCATGAAAGATGAATAAAAGTCCATCCAAAATGCTCAATGAACTGGGTACAACATAGACCCCAAAAGGAAGTCACCAAGACATATCATATTCCTAGTTTCATAGAACAAAGAAAAAGAAAGAATCTTGGCAGCAACTCAGGAAACAGGAAGTAATAAGAAAAAATAAAATTACAAAGGAGAACCAATAAGACTAAGCTCTGATTTCTTGGCAGAAACCAGGCAGATAAGAATACAATGGTACAACAGATAAAAACTTTGATTTTTTTTTTTTTTTTACAACCAAGAATTATATATCCAGGGAAATGGTCCCCTAAAAACATTGAGTAAGTTGAAACATTTCCAGGTAAACAGAACTAAGGATATCTGTAAAAACCAGACCAAACTTACAAGAAATTGTAAATGATATATTTTGAACAGAAAACCAACAACCAAAGGCACGAGCCTAAGAATAAGACTCATGGAAACATTAAGCAGAAACCAATTCAGAAAAAAAAAAAAAGGTAAAAATTAAAATTATCTTACAAGACTTAAAACAGAACCAGAGGTGTCAATCTGTAAAAGACAACAACCACAAAATGAAAAGAAGGAATAAATGGTACAATTACAGAACTTCCAAAAAATGGAAATCAGAACACTAGCAATATAGAACATACTATTTCAAATTTATGAACTTAAAAATTAACTATAGGGTAACCACAAAGAAATTAATAAGCATTCTAATCAAAATAAGAAAGACACAAATCATAAGAACTTAGTAATGAAAAATCAACAAGAATGAAGAACATAAACAGAAAATCTGATAACAGTAAATTTTGTTTAGAAAAATATTTTGAATAAATACATGATAAACAAAACAATAAAAAAACACAAAGACAGCAATAAAGTCAAACCTATCATTAATTACACTGAACTGGAATGGAGTAAATGAATAAGTCCAGAGAAAGACAGTAACAGATTGGATAAGAAAAGGGAACCAATATATAGACTGCTTAAAAAACCTTATCTTAGACACAACAATAAAAATAAATTAAAATTTATAAGGTTGGAAAAAATATATCAAGCTAATAATAAAGAAAAAAGAGCAGGAGTAGCAACATTAAATTCAAGTAAAATAGACCACAGGGAAAAACCAGAATAACGGACGTGGAAAACCAAACCCACTGCTGTCCAGTCAATTTCAACTCATAGCTAAGCCCATAGGTTTCCAAGGCTGTAAAATCATTACAGAAGTAGTATGTCTTATCTTCTTCTTGTGGAGCAGCTGGAGGATTTGAACAGCTGACATTCTAATTAGCAGTCATATGTCTTACCCACTGTATCACCATAGCTTCTTAACAGAGAAGTAAGGACATCACAAAATGATAAAATAAGAACATAACTATAATAAATATCTATTTTCCCAGTGAAAGAGCACCAAACTGCATAAAGTAAATTTTAACAGAATTGTAAAGAGAAATAGACAATTCCACGATAGTAGTTAGAGACTTTAATACACCATCTTTGATGAACGACAGAACAACTAGAAAGAAACTCAACAAAGATACAGAAAATTTCAACAATGCAATCAACCAACTTGATCTCATAGATAGTATACAGAAAATTCTATACAATCAAAATACATTGCACATTCTTTTCCAGTGCACATGAAAACCATTCTCTAGAAGAGACAATATGTTAAGCCACAAAGAAGACCTAAATAAATTTTAAAACACAGAAATACTACAAAGTACCTTCTCCATTCACAATGTTCTAAAATTAGATATTAAAGAATAGGAAAATAAGGGAAAATAAAATCTACTATTTGAAAACTGAATACCACCCTGCTCAAAAACTACTGTGCAGCAGAAGAAATAAAATATTAAATAAAAGAAAAATTCCTAAAAGCAAAAAAGAATGAAAATATACCAAATGTTGGGACAGAGCAAAAGCAGTATTCAGAAGTCAATTTATAACAATAAATAAACCCAACGAAAAGATAGAACCATAATCAATAACTTAAATCAACATCTCTAATATTTAGAAAATTGAGCATCAAAAAGCCTACAGGATCTAGATGAAAAGACATAATAAAATTAGAGCAGAAACAAATGAAACAGAAGTTCAATCAAAAAATCAAGAAGAAGTTAGTTCTTTGAAAAGACCAAAATTGACAAACCACTGGCAAATTTAACTAAGGAAAAAGAAACCAAATTAAAACACTATGAATAAGAAATAAAGTCAGTGACATCACAACACACAGCCAACTGAAATAAAGAGAACAGTAAGAGAAGGGTGTGAATAAATATTATCCAACAAATTTGAAAACCTGAAAGAAA
>NW_006922176.1:453842-454255 GCF_000298275.1 Orycteropus afer afer
AGATTGAAAACAAGTATCTGAATACTTCTTTGGAAAAAAAATCAAAACAAAATGAAGAAAGCCTAAGGTTCATGTGAGATATCATCCAAAGGAATAACTTACACGTCATTAAAATTCTAGAAAAGGAAGAGAAAAACAAAACCACTGAGAAAATTGTCCAAGATTTGCTGGAGGAGAAATTCCCTGAAATGAAAGATGACAATATATCTATTCAGGAAGTCCAACGAACCCTAAACAGGAAAGACCCCAAAAGAAAATCACCAATACACATCATCATCAAACTCATCAAAACCAAAGACAAAGACAGAATCCTGAGAGCAGCATGGGAAAAAAAAAAAAGTTACCTACAAAGGACAGCCAGTAAGAATAAGCTCTGATCTTTCAGCAGAAACGATGCAAGCAAGAAGGCAATA
>NW_006922176.1:456026-456732 GCF_000298275.1 Orycteropus afer afer
GGCATATGAGTTGAACATTTACCTCAAGTAGATACACTCCTTGGAGAGAAAAATCATGGGAGAAAGAAGGTCTGCCTATTCACAGGGGGATACCTCAGGGGGCAGTAGTGTATGGAGGGATGCACACTGGGAAGAGGTAACTATGGGGAGGAAGTGGGAGGGGAGTTGTTGCATCGTGGTAAACTGTGGTTAATGTCATGAAACAAAGTATATGTGAACTGCTGAATGGAAAGTGAATTTGCTCTATAAATCTTCACCCAAATCACAATTAAAAAAAAACACTTCTGTTTGAACAATTTCTCTCAGAAAGATCAGCACAAGGCTCTTCCCCATCAGGTGGAGGTTAAAGATACCCCAAATGTCCAAACTACCATGCCACTCCACCTTTTCAGACATTAACTCCTGCTCCTCCTCTCAGTAATCTCCCTCATTTTAGAGTTCTGTATTTCACTATAATGCCCCATAGAACTCACACACACCCAAGGGATCTTCTCACATAGTGGTGGTGGAGGCTGGCAGGCTGGCAAGTCCCAGGTCTGTGAGTAGGTCTGCAGGATGCTCCCAATTCTCGGAGTTTGACGAACCTCGATCAGCAGATCAGATGATGATTGCTGTTCTAAATCCAGGGGTGAGATGATGATGAATCAAAGCACAGAACCAGAGCAAGAAGACAACGAACTTTCCTAGGATATTCATAGGTGTACCC
>NW_006922176.1:460007-479941 GCF_000298275.1 Orycteropus afer afer
TTTTGGTCACTGGTGTTCAATGCATCAAATCTATTCTTTAGATGATCTCTAAATTCAGGAGGGATATATTGAAGATCATATTTTGGCTCTCATGGACATAAAAGAACCACATGATCATATAAATAAATGAAGAAAAACATTTGATAAAATCTGCACCCAACCCTGATAAAAACTTGCAGCAAAATAAGAATGAAAGAGAAATTCTGAAACAAAATTAAGTGTATATATGCCAAAGTGATGGTCAACATTATTCTCAATGGAGAAAGAATGAAAATATGCCTGTTGTGAGTAGGATCCAGATTTTATAATCACTCCTATTCACCACTGTATTCGGAGCCCTAGCCAGGCTAATAAGTCAAGAAAGAGAAATAAAAAACATAAAACTGGCAAAGAAGAAGTACAACTATCCCTTTTTGCAGAAGATATGACCCTCTACATAGAAAATCCCTGAGAAGTGGCAAGAAGCTATTGGAACTAATTGAAAGATTCAACAAAGTGGCAAGGTACAAACAAGATCAACAGACAAAAATCACTTGAATCCTTCTACATCAAGAAAGAAATCTCTGAAAAGGAAATAAGGAAAAGAATACTACTTACAATAGCTACCAAAAAAAAAAAAAAAAACTTAAGAATAAATCTTGCCACAGACACAAAAGAGCTACACAAAGAAAAGTACAAAAGACTACAACAAGAACTTAAAAGAGACTTACGTAGACAGAAAAACATACCAGGATCATGGATAGGAAGACTTAGAATTGTGAAAATGTTAACACTACTCAAAGCAATCTGTAGATATAATGCAATCCTAACCAACTTCCATCAACATTCTCTAAAACAAAAAAAAGGAAAACAAATTTACCATCATTGAGTTGGTTCTCACTCGGTTCTGACTCATAGTGACCATACCTTGGGTTTCCAAGGGAGTATCTCTATGGGGGTAGATTGCCCAGTTTTCCTTCCAAGGAGTGGCTGGTGGGTTTGAACTTCCAGCCTTCTGTTTAGTAGTCAAATGCCTTAGACACCATGCCACTAGAGTTCAATATTCTCTAAGGATATGAAAAGAATAATAATAATAATCACTAATTTTATATGGAAAGGAAAGAGACTTTGGATAAGGATTATTGAAGAAGAACAATGTAGGAGGTCTCACACTTCCCAATCTCAAAACCCACTATACACTCATGGTAGTGAAAATGTCTGGTATTGGAACAACAATGAAAAAATATACAAATGCAAAATAACTGAGGACCCAGAAACAGATCCATCCACATACAGACAGCTGATATTTGTCAAAGGACAAGCATACATTAAGTAAAGAAAAGATAATCTCTTTATCAAATGGTGCTGGCGAATCTGAATATCTATTTGTAGAAATATTAAACAAGATCCATACCTCAGAGAGTATACAAAAAACTAACTCAACATGGATCAAAGACCTAAATGTAAAATTTAAAACTATAGAGATCATAAGATAAAAAACAGTGGTAAACTTAGGGGCTCTAATTTGTGGCATAAATATACTATCAAATATAACCAAACTTGCACAAGCAGTAGAAGATAAGAGTTTCAAATTAAATTCTTATGTGCATCAAAAGACTTCATAAAAAAAGTAAAAAGAGAATTTAGAGACTGTGAAAAAAAATTGTGCAACAATATATCTGACAAGGGAATTATCTCTAAAATTTAGAGAAAACTTCAACATAGAAAAGGTATACTATCCAATTTACAAATAGGAAAAGCACATAAACAGACACTTGATCAAAGAAGATATTTTGGCAACCAAAAAACACATGAAGAAATGCTCATGATCATTATCTATTAGAGAGATACAAATCAAAACAACAATGAGATAGCATTTCATTTCTGCAATAATAGTAAAGTTCAAGACAGAAAACAACCAGGGCTGGTGAGGATGTGAAGAGATTAGAACTTATACAATGCTTGTGAGATTGTAAAATCACGTAACCTCTGTGGAAAACAGTAAGATACATTGCTAAAAAGTTGGAAATAAAAATACCATTTGATCCAACAATTCCACTACTAGGTATATATCCTAAAGAAGTGAGAGCCAGAACACAAATAGATACATATACACACATGTTCATCACAATATTTATAAGAGCAAAAGGATGGAAAAGACCTAAGTGTGCATCAATAGATGAATGAATAAACAAGCTATGGTATGTAGACACAGTTAATTATTCCACAACATTAAAGAATAATGAAGAATCCACAGAATATCTCATGTCATGGATGAACTTGGAGGACATTATATTGAATAAAATAAGTCAATCACTAAAGGAAAAATATTGTAGAAATCACAAAGTATGAAATCTTCTTTCCCATAAACAAATTCCAAGGTTTACTCATGGAAAGAAACATTTTTTTTTTTTTATTAAAAAGAATGGGAAATAAAAGGAGGAAAATTACTGACTAGGTAAGAGACATGTATTAATTGAGGTGAAGGGATTGTTAATAAGTAAACAATGATAACCAACAGGATATTACACAGGAAAAGGAAGACAAGGAGATGTGTACAAGAGTTACAGACAACAAAGCTTAACACTGTTGCACATACAATACTGCATTATTAATAATAACAAACATCGGTCTGAGAATGGGTATTTAACCAGACAGACAAGGCAATCAGGTGTGGATAGCTGAATGGGACTGTTGTTGTTGTTGTTAGGTGCCGTCAAGTCATCTCCAACTCAGCAAGCCCGTACACAGCAGAATGAAACACTGCCTGGTCTTGTGCCAGCTCCATGATCTTTGTTATATCTGTGCCCATCATTGTAGCTACTAGGTCAATCGATTTTTTTGAGGGTCTTCCCCTTTTTTATTGATCCTCCATTTTACCAAGCATGATATCCTTCTCCAGAGAATGTTTTCTTCTTAAAACATGAGCAAAGTAGTTGAAACAAAGTCTGCTCATTCTTGCTTTCAAGGAACATTATGGCTGAACTTCTACTCAGGCAGATTGGTTACTTTCTTTAGTAGTCCATGGTACTTTCAGCACTCTTTGCTAGCACCACAACTCAAAAACATCAGTCCTTCTTCAGTCTTCCTTATTCATTTTCCAGCTCTCACAAGCATATGAGGTGATTGAAAATACCATGGATTGTGTCAGTCACACCTTAGTCCTCAAGGAGACATCCCTGCTCTTTAGCTCTTGAAAGAGATCTTTTGCAGCTGACTTGCTCAGTGCTATACATTGTTTGGTATCTTGACTGCTGCTTCTGTTGGTGTTGATTGTACAACAAAGTAATATGGAGTCTTTGACCACCTCAATCTTTTCTCCATTCATAGTGATGCTGTTTATAGATCCAGCTGTGGGACTATACCCATGAAATTGTGCAGGTGTAACAGATGATATCACTACAAACATGGTGGTACATACCATAAAAATGTCCATGTAAATATATAGTAGACCTACAAAGGGGCAAAAGTATGAAGTCTTCTTTCCCATAAACAAATTCCCTGATGGAGTGGATTTCTGGTCCTGCAGACTCAGGGCCATAGTCATGGGAAAATTCAAAGTCAATTGTCATAGCATAGTACACAAAGATATATATTTCTGTAACCTGTTTTGGTAAGTAGGAGCTGGGGACTGAAAAGCTTTTGAACAACCATCTGGGTCCAACTACTACTCTCTTCCCTTCCAGAGAAAAGAAGTAGTGGATCATGTTTTCCTCAGCCCCCACAACCCTGAGACCAGAGAACTAGACTGTGCTTGACTACCATTCCCAACAGGAGGGAACTCTGGTAGCATAGTGCCTAAGGCATTTGACTGCTAAGCAGGAGGCTGACAGTTCAAACCCACCAGCCACTCCTCAGAAGGAAGTTTGGGCAATCTACTTTCGTAGTGATACTGCCTTGGAAACCCAAGGAAGGGTCGCAATGAGTCAGGTCAACTTGAGGGCACATAGCAACAACAACAACCACTCCCAACCACTTTTAAAGGGAACCCAATAGGACATCCTGAATAGAAAGGAAAAAAAAAAAAAATCTGAAACACAACTCAAAATCACTAAAAAGACAAGGCTTACTGGTCTGTGAGAGACTGGTGGATTCCCTAAAACTATGGCCTTTAGTCATCCTTGAAGTCCAGAATTGAGTTAATCCCCATGAATCAACTTTCAGCCAACAATAGAGACCCATGAGAAGAATAATAACACCAGAGATATATGCTCCTTAGAACAATCAATTATTAAAGATCAAAAGGGCAGCATTTATAAAGGGAGAAAGTGCAAAAGGCAGTAATGGATCAGAAAGGACAAATGGAAATATTAACCACAGGGAGAAAGTGTGAATCATGCTGTTATATTATAGAGATTACAATCAATGTCAGAAAACAAAACATGCATGAACTATTGAATGGAAAACCAATTTACTCTATAAGCTTTTACCCAAATCACACCACAAAGTTAAAATAAAACTATAGAAAATTTCAAAATCTCAATATTAAAAAAAAAAAAAAAACAAACAACATCCAATTAAAAAAAGAGGCAGAAGACACCAACAGAAACTTCACCAAAGAAGATATTCAGCTGACCAAAAAACACATAAAGAAATGCTTGATATTCCTATCATTAGAGAGATACAAATCCAAACAACAATGGAATACCATGTCACTCCAGCAATAATAGCAAAGTTAAATAAGACAGGAAATTACAAATACTGGTGAGGATGTAAAGAGATCGGAATTCTCATACATGGAGTTGGAACTGTAAAGTGGTGCAACTACTACGAAACACTACATAACACTTAATTTGGAAATGGAAATACTATTAGATCCAGAAATCCTGCTAATACTCATATCAGAAAGAAATGAGAGCTGGAATAAGAACAGATATACACACACAGATGTTCATCATAACCTTATTCACAATAGCAAAGAGATGGAAAAATCCTGAGAGCCCAAAGGATAAATTGACAAACTGGTAATACACACAATTATATAAAATTAAAAAAATATTTAAAGGGGTTTCAAAATGGAGTCTCATCACTAATCACCATGCTAATTCCCTCTAGCATCTTAGTCCTTGAAAAACTAGATACAGCAGTTTGAATTAAGGATTCTGGTGCTCTGAACAGCTCACTGAGTCAGAATGCACCAAACTTAGGGGATTAGAATTAAAAAGTAGAAAGGAACAGGGGAAAAAATAACAAGATCAGGAGATCTAGCCAGCAGAGCACTGACAGGCACCCAAAAAAGGCCATTGGAGACCTTCCTGGGTTAAGGAAGAAGACACACCACACCAGCATACCAGAGACCACAACTGCATACCAATGATCACTCACTCCAAGGATCCACCTTCAGCACCTGATTTTATCAGTTACTTGGGTAGTCTAGGTGCAAACAGGCACATCCAGCATCTCTGAAACCTGAGGAGAGAGTCCATTGGTGCTGCAAGAGGGCGGCCCAGGGAGGTGCCCATGCAGTGGATCACTGATCAGTCTTGGGTTGGCTTAGTGACACTAAGGGGCCTGCACTTGACTTTATCAGTAATATTGGGACCACAGAGTATTAGCAAGCACTGGCCTGACTCCAGCACTGCTGAACTTGAGTGGATCTTTGGCGCCATGGGGGGAGGACCCAGAAAGAAGTCCTGCAGTGGATTTCAGAGCTGAGTACTTGTCTTGGGTTGGCTTTTTGGTGCCAAGGGGCCTTGGGAGGAGGGTTTTTGCATGTGTCTGAGCCTGACAGAAAGTGGCAACCCCCTAATAGCTGGAATCTTTGCTTAAATTGAGCTGCAAGCCTGTGAATAACAGTACAATGCCCTCATTAACAGACTAGTCAAAGCCCTAGAAAACTCTCCTACCAACGGGGAGCTTTCCTTCTTTCTCTCTTCTGCTATCACCTTCTCTGCAAGTAGCCTCACTCATCCAATAGAAGAAACTACATTCAGTCACCATAATAACTCCCAGATTGAATTCTAAATCCTCTTTACAACAAAGAGAAACAAATATCCATATTCCACACAGTGATTCCACCATCACAAAGAAAACTGCAGAGCAACCCAGCATACCTGAATTAATAACTAAAAAAATAAAATATGCCAGTTTCATCTTTTCAAAATATTAAATCAAAGCCAAGACAAAACAAATCAATACATAACCAACAGTTAAAGACAACCTCAAAATGTCTAGGAAACAACAGGCAATCTCAAATCAAACAAACAAAACAAAACAAACAAACAAACAAACAAAAAAACAGGACAAGGCATTAGAAGCAAAACCACAAAAAACGTCTCACTAAACATGGAGGAGGAGGATGCAATAGAATTATATGAGAAGGAATTTAGAAGATATGTTTATAGAGTTTTACAAGAGCCTAAGGAAACCCCAAACAGAAACAAGGAGAACACAGGCATTTCCCTGGAAGAACTCAAGAAAATCATTCAAGAACAAACTAACAAGATTAATGCACAATCAGAACTCACACAAAAACAGCAGTTAGCAATCCAGAAGATGAATACCAAAATTACACAATAACACAATACAGTAGTAAACCACACAAGAGTAGGTTAGAACTGGCTGAAGAATGCATATCCCAACTAGAAGACAAATCCCTGGACACCAGCTTGTATGAAGAAATCAGAAAAAAGATTTAAGAGAAATGAAAAGAACCTAACAATTGTATGGGATGATATGAAAAACAAATAAAATAAAATAACACATAAGACTAATTAGAATTCCAGAACAAGAAGAGGTCAAAAATCCACCGAGAAAATTGTAGAAGACCTGCTAACAGAAAACTTCCCCCATACCATGAAGGAAGAAAAGATATTTGTCCAAGAAGCTCAAAGAACCCCACACAAGATACATCCCAAGAGAAAAACACCATGCCATATTATAATCAAACTTGCCAAAACCAAAGACAAAGAAAACATTGTAAGAGATGCCTGGGACAAAAGAAACAGTACCTATAATAATCAAACAATTAGGTTGAGCTCCAACTACTCAGCAGAAACCATGAAGGCAAGAAGCCAGTGAGATGGCATGTATAAAACACAGAAGAAGGAAAATAATTTCCAACCAAAAATACTATACCTAGCCAGATTATCCATCAAATATGAGGGCAGAATCAAGGCACTGTCAGACAAACAGAAATTAAGGAATTTTGTGAAAACCAGAAACCCAACAAGAAATGCTTAAGGAAGTCCTTCCAATAGAGAAACCATAACAGACATCAACAAAATCAGAATACATGGCATGAATACTAAAACCAAATCAGAAATAGAAACTCAAAATTAGACCATAAAACATTGTACACTAAAAACGAAGAAAGTAAACACATGACAACAACAACTAACCTATTAGAAGTAATAAAACTTCTAGGTACAAACTTCCAAATGGAGAGGAAAATGTGACAATGTCTTCACAAAATTCTAAAAAATGCAGAAACTGTTCTAAAAAATGCAGAAACAAGAATGTACTCCAATGTAACCACAGAGAAAATTAACAATCTCCCTAACTAAATCCAGAATGAAGGAAAACATATGGGTTTAATAGCACAAAACCAACAATAAAGAAGAAAAGAGAGGGAGCATTATGCAACAAATCGAACTCAGCACAGAGAAGTATATGAACCAAGGAAACACCAACAACATGACAAAAAAAAACACAATAGAATGACATCAATCACTTCATACTTATCACTAATTAGACTCAATGTGAATGGACTATATGCACCTATCAAGAGAAAGAAAGTGGCAGATTGGATAAGAAAAGAAGACCCATAGATATGCTGCCTACAAGAGACCCACCTTAGATACAAAGATAAAAACAAATTAAGACTTAAGGGATGGAAAATATATATATATATACCAAGCCAATGGTAACCAAAGAAGAGCAGGATTGACAATATTAATTTCTGATAAAATAGACATTAAGGTGAGAAACATCATAAGAGACAAAAAAAAAGGGCATTATATGGTGCTGAAAGGGTCAATTGACAAAGAAGACACTGTAGTAATAAATATTTATGCATCTAATGAATGTGCTCCTAAATACATGAAGCAATTTTTAACTGAATTAAAAGGAAAATAGACAACTCTACAATAGTAATAGGAGATTTTAACACATTACTTTCAAAGAAGGAGAGGTCAACTAGGAAAAAGTCAACAAAGATACAGAAATCAACAGTACAATTCGACCTCTTTGACATATACAGAGCATTTCACCCAACAAAAGCACAATTCACATTCTTCTCCAATGCACATGGATCCTTCTGAAGAATAGACTATATCGTAGGGCATAAAACAAGCCTCGATAAATTCAAAAGCATTGAAATACTACCAAACATTTTCTCATTTGCTATAAAACTAGAAATTAATAATAGAGAGATCAAGGAAAAAATGTCAAACATATGGAAGCTGAAAAATTCACTGCTCAAAAACTACTGGGTAATAGAAAAAATAAAAACTGAAATTAAAAAAAAAAAAAAAAAACCTAGAAACAAACAAGAATGAAGATAAATCATACCAAAACCTATAGGACACAGCAAAAGCAGTACTCATAGGACAGTTTATGCAATACATGCATACATCAAAAAAGAGGAACAAAACAAAAAAAACACTCTAACGCATCAACTCCAACAAAAGAAATAGAACAAAAGAATCCTCCAGCATCTAGAAGCAAGGAAATAATAAAGATCAGAGCAGAAATAAATGAAACAGAAAACAAACAAACAAAAACAGAGAAAATCAACAAAACAAAAAGCTGGTTCTTTGAAAAGATTAATAAAATTGATAAGCCACTGACAATTTTCACACACAAAAAAAGAAGATCTATATCACAAGAATTATAAATGAAAAGTGTATCTTCACGACAGAAACAATTGACATAAAAAAAGATACTGACAGATTTTATGAAAAACTATATTCCAACAGATTTGAGAACATAGAAGAGATGGACAAATTTCTAGAATCACAAGACCTGCCTAAACTATCCCACTCAGAGACAGAATACTGGAACAGATCTATAAAAAAAGAAGAAATTGAGCAGGTCACAAAAGATCTTCCCACAAAGAAAAGTCCTTGGCCTGATGGCTCCACTGGAGAATGATATAAAATATTCAGAGAAGAGTTGACACCTATGCTACTTAAGCTATCCTAGAGCATAGAAAAAGATGGAATATTCCCATACTCATTTTATGAAGCAAGCATAACACTAATAATAAAACCAGGGAAAAACATCACTAGAAAGGAAAACTACAGACCAATATCCCTTGTGAACATAGATGCAAAAATCTTTAACAAAATCCTAACCAACAGAATCCAACAACATATCAAAAAATTAATGCTCACAGAACAGGTGGGATTCATGTTAGGTTTACAAGGGTGCTTCAACATCAGAAAAACAATCAATGTAATCCACTATATAAACAAAACAAAACCATATGATTATATCAATAGATGCAGAAAAGGCATTTGATAAAATCCAACATCCATTCCTGTTCAGAACTCTCAGCAAACAAGGGTAGAAGGGGAATTCCTCAACATAATAAAGAGTATATCTGCAAAGCCAACAGCCAACATCATTAATGGAGAAGACTCAAGGTATTCCCCTTACAAACTGGAACCAGACAGGGATGCCCTCTATCACCACTTCTATTAAACATTGTATTGGAAGTCCTGGCCAGGACAATAAGGCAAGAAAGAGATATAAAAGGCACACAGATTGGCAAAGAGGAAATAAAAAATATCTTTTTTTTTTTTTTTCAGATAATATGATCCTGTACATAGAAAACTCAAAGGGCTCAAAAAAAAAAAAAAAAAAAAAACTGACTGGAACTAATAGAGAGGTTCAGCAAAGTGACAGGATACAAGTTCAACATACAAAAGTCAGTTGGATTCCTTTACACCAACAAAGAGTCCTCTGATAAAGAAATAAGGGAAACAATACCATTTACAATTATTGTTGTTGTTATGCGCTGTTGAGTAGGACCCAACTCATAGCTACCCCTCCTTGGGTTTCTGAGCAGTATCACTACAGAAGTATGTTGTCCCATCTTCCTTCCGAGGAGTGGCTGGTGGGTTTGAACTGCCAGCCTTCTGGTTAACAGTCAAGTGTCTTAGGCACTATTCTACCAGAGCTCCCAACATTTACAATAGCTACTAAAAAGATAAAATATTTAGGAATAAACCTCACCAGAGACACAAAAGACCTATATAAAGAAAACTATAAAACACTGCTACAAGTAACAACAAGGGCACCACGTAAGTGGAAGAACCTGCCTTGTTCATGGATAGGTAGACTAAATATTGTGAAAATGTCAATACTACCTAAAGCAATATACACATTTAATGCAATCTTGATCCAGATTCCAAAAAAAATTTAAGGATATGGAAAAAACAATTATTAATTTCATATGGAAGGGAAAGAGACTTTGGATAAGCAGAGCACTTCTGAAGAAGAAAAACAAAGTGGGGGGTCTCACACTCCCAGATCTTAAGAAGTACTGTACGGCCACAGTAGTCAAAACAGCATGATATTGGTACAATGATAGACAAATAGACCAATGGAACAGAATAGAAAGTCCAGATATAGACCCATCCATCTATGGAGAACTAATCTTTGACAAAATTCCAAAACCCATTAAATGGGGAAGAGACAGCCTCTTTAATAAATGGGGCTGGCAAAACTGGATATCCATCTGCAGAAAAATGAAACAAGACCCATACCTCACCGCAAACACAAAAACAAACTCAAGCTGGATCAAAGACTTAAATGTAAAACGAAAAACTATAAAATTCATCAAAGACAAAATAGGGGCAATTCTGGGAGCCCTGATTTCAGCATAAATGCACTGTCAAGCATAACCCAAAATGTGTAGGAGATAGAAGAGAAGCTAGATGACTGGGACCTTTTAAAAATTAAATTCTTATGTGCATCGAAAGACTTCATTAAAAGGGTAAAAAGAGAAACAACAGATTGGGAGAAAATATTTGCCTATGACATATCTGATAAAGGACTTATCTCCAAAATCTATAGAAAACTTCAACACCTCAACACCAGAAAGACAAATAACCCAATTCAAAAATGGGCAAAAGTCTTGAACAGACACTTCACCAAGGAAGATACACAGGCTGCCAACAAACACATGAGAAATTGCTCGTGATCATTAATCATTAGAGAGCTGCAAATCAAAACAACGATAAGATATCATCTCACCCCAGCAATTAGAGCAAAGTTCAGCAGGTCAGAAAATAAAAAATGCTGGTGGGGATGCAGAGAGATTGGAACTCTTGTGCACTGCTGGTGGGACTGTAAAATGGTGCCATCATTGTGGCAAATAGTATGGTGCTTCCTTAAAAAACTGAAAATAGAAGTACCATTTGACCCAGCAATTCCATTACCAGGAATATATCCTAAAGAAGTGAGAGATAGCACACAAACAGACAAATGTGCACCTAAATTCATCGCAGCACAATTCACTATAGCAAAGAGATGGAAAAAACCTAAATGCCCATCAAGAGATGAGTGTATAAGGAAATTATGGTACATGTACACAATGGAATACCATGCTACATTAAAGAACAATGAGGGATATGTGAATCATCTCACAATATGAATGAGCCTGGAGGACATTATGATGAGTGAGATAAGTCAATCGCAGAAAGACAAGTACTGTATGAGCCCATTACTGTAAAAAGACAAAGAAGAGTTTTCTTGGAAAAGTGAACTCATGGACATTACCAGGATAGGGAGGGAAGGGGTAGGATTAATTTTGGGCTAGTTGGGGCCCACACACTGATGTGGGTAAGGGAAGGGATATACGGAAAGGATCTGTGACCACCATGATAATATTAGGAAATGGGAGGACAGTGAATTGTGCACAAAAGAGATAGACAACAGATGCTAATACCAACCAATGTGTCCACAATATTGCATTACCATTAACACCAAACACCAGGTTACGGATAAACACATAAACACCTGAGAGGATCAGATGGAGATAGGTGAACAGGAGTATACTCTAGACCAAGGATAGATTCAGCTGAGGCTACTCTTGCACAGACACCAGTGATACAAAATACCTGCAATCCTTACAGAAATAATAGAAGATAGAAACAGAGTAATCCCTCATAGCCAACAAGACACTATGGGAGAGAGATCCAATAGATCCACCAATCTCAGGACCTTAGTACTGGGGGACACCACACTCAATTGGCACAACAAAATACATAAAAGCCTTGTTCCACATCCTACATTGGTGAGTAGTGACTGGGGTGTTAAAAGCTTTCAAGTGGCCATCTAAGATGCTGCTAATGGTTTCTTAGTGTCGGAAGCAAAGAAGAATACAAAATTAAAAAAAAAAAAAAATCAAGGGCATGTAGAGGGTATCAGCTCTAGGACACCATGGCCCTCAAGACCAGAAGAACTAGCTGGTGCCTGGCTACCAATGCCAACCACTCAGGAAGGATCAAATCTGGAGATCCTGGATAGAATGGGAGGAATAATGAACAAAATCCAAAAACTCAATAATGATCAGAATTACTGGTCTGATGAAATCTGATAAACCCCCAATACTATGGCCCAGTAATACATTCTGCACCTGGAATAAAATTCACCCTCACAGGCTGGCTTTCAGCCCAATAGTTAACAAGATGTACATGCAGACTTCTCAACCCAGTAAGATGCACCCACATGCTTTATGGTAATACATCCCTTAGAGCAATAGCTCACGGAGGACCAGAAGACCAACATTCAAATTGAGGAAATGCAGGACAAACAGGAGTGTATAAATATGAGACATACATTGGGAAGGTTACTGGGTAGGGAGAGGAGACTGGGTTAGAGTTGGGCATGGTAAATGGGGAGTGGAACTAAATGTACACATACTATTGAATGTAAAACAAGCTCTTAAAATAATAATGATAATAATAATAATAATAATAATAATAAAATGAAGAATCCATTAAATACCTCATACTATGGATGAACTTGGAGGATATTATGCTGAGTGAAATAAGTCAATCACAAAGGACAAATAATGTAATAGCCCACTATTATAAAAAGTTGGAAAGGTTTACACACAGAAACAATTATTCTTTGACTACTATGGATTGGATGGGAGAGGAAGGAAAACTACTAACTAGGTGAGAGACACATATTAATTTGGCTGAATATTGGAAAGTCAATATACAAAATGTGGGTGACCAGCACAATATGAAGGAACTCTGGTGATGCAGTGCTTGAGACATCTGACTTCTAACCTAAAGGTCAGTGGCTTGAACTCACCAGCTACTCTGTGGAAGAAAGATGAGACAGTCTTCTTCCCTAAAGATTTACAGCCTTGGAAATGCAATGGAGGTTGCAATGAGGCAGAATCAACTCAATGGCAGTGAGCTTGTTTTGGGTTTGGGAGCACAATATCACTAAAGAAAAGGAAAATATGGATAGGTGCACAAGAATTACAGGCAACCAAGATAAACACTATTTCAGGAATAATACTGAATTGTGAGTAATAACAAATATTAATCTATGAGTGGGTACATACTTACACTGGCAAGATGATCAGGTATGTGTAAGTGAATGGAATTATACACACGGCAAAATATATGTTCAGCAGGTAATATGTCTACATAAATATTTCTGTGTAATGTAAAAATATTCCTATATATACTAGAACTAATAAGATGCAAAGTCATGAAAACTTCTAATCCATAAACAAATATCATGAAGAAATGAGTCACTGAGCCTGTGGGCTCAGGGCCATAGTGTTGGCGGACATCAAGGGCAATTGGCATAAGATAGTCCACAAAGAAATTGTTCTACATCATACTTTAGTGAGTGATGGCTAGGGCCTTAAAAGCTCACAAGAGGCCATCTAAAGTACAACTATTGATCTCTTCTGATCCACAGTAAAGAAAAGTTAAGAAAATCAAAGGTGCATGGAAACAACTGGTCCAAGGGAGTAGAACCTCATTTTAAAGGGCACTGAAACCAGAACTGGATGGTGTCTGGTGACCACTGCCAACCATTCTGTAAAGGATCACATTTAGAGATCCTGGATACAGTGGGGGAAAATGTAGAACAAAACTCAAAATTATCAAAAAGACCAGGCTTACAAGTCTGATGGAGACAAAGGGAAGCCCTGAGACTACGGCCCTTACTCATTGAACTGAGCTCACTCCCTGGGCTCAACTTTCAGCCAAAATTAGAGAGACCTATAAGGGGAACAGTAATACCAGTGAGGTATGCATTTAGAACAATGAACTATACTAGATCAAAAGGGTAGCATTTGCCCAGGGAAAAAGTTCAGATGGCAAGAATGGATTAGAAAGAATGACAAAAGGAAATACTAACCAAGGGGAGGAAGTGGGAAGAGTGCTGTTACTTTGTGGAGATTGCAATCAATGTCACAAAACAAAATGTGGATGAACTGCTCAATGGAAAACCAATTTGCTCTGTAAGCTTTCACCCAAATCACAATAAAGTGGTAAAACATAAAGTAAATAAATAAATAAAATGAATAAACTAATCAAATACTTATTCACTAAGTTTTCCCATGTTCATATACAATTAAAGAGTCAATCATTATTTTAAGATACTATAAAATTATCATTACATATTTATGTGTCACTCAAAATATCTAAGGAGAATAGTGATTTAATCCATTCTTTAGCAATCCTAAAGATTTGACAAACTTTACCAGGAATTACTGCTTTGAAGCTAATTGGTCTTCAGCAATTAATCACATAGAATTTGATTAAAATTATCACATGTCAATCTTTCCTTTTTAGCATTTCCCACTGATTCAGAATATCCTTTAATTAAAATGCAATCAGAAGTTTCTCTATCTCTAAGCCTAAACAAGGCCCCTGGGTAGGTGGGGTAAAAGATTTTCGGTTGACTACTAACAAAAAGGTCAGTAATTTGAACCCACCAGAGGCACTCTGGAAAAAAGGTCTCTGGACATGCTTCTATAAAAGTTACAGTTAAGAAAACCCTATGTAGCTTAATTCTACTCTAACACAGATTTTCCCATGAGAGAAAATCAACACAAGAGCAAATGGGTTTTTATTTATTTATTTTTTAAGTCTTGATTAAATGATTCACATTTAATCATGAAGATATTTACTTCTGTATTATCTCTTTGTTATGAATTTATAAATGGTATTAGTGAATGATCCTGTCATGATCTCCATTTCTTACTGACTAGTAATCTTGGGCAATTTATTTATCCTCTCTGAATTGCAGAGGTTAACTTTAAGTATATATCTGTTCTTATGTATATGTTGACTTCCCTGTATGGATTTTATTTTAAAATAAGCAATGAAATGTTCATGTTTGTCATGCATAAACTCATTTACTTTACAGAAATGTAGTCATGATACTGCACACAGACAAACCCTCCTAAATCAGAGAATGAGAGTAAAATAATTTTCTGATATTGAATGGCTAAATTGTAAAACTTTAAGAATTTACCTTTAACAAAAGGTCTCTGGATGTAAGTTTAACTAGTGGCATGTGCTCCATGAAGTTTCCTCGATATAAGGGTTTGAGGTTTGAGCAGGGCAAAGCAGATTCTAGGGCATCGCAGAAACTTTGGAGAGCTCGAGACATGGGGACTAGTTGCTTCTGACTTGCTCTCAACGTAAGAGAGAAGCCTGGGCTTTTACTCTGATTTAATCTCTCTGATCTTGCCTGAAAAATGTGTCAGTGTGGTGTCCAACTCACATTGGATTTGAGTAATCTATGTCATAGGTCCATGACCCAGGGTGCATATTTGGGATATCTTAACTTAAATAAATGAAAGCCTATGTCACACATTATGAGAGCTTAGCAGTTTCTTACAACGAGTTGCTCAACTACAATATTAGGACTTACAAAGAAAAGAGACATTTATTTTTCAGTTTTAAAACTTAACCTAAATGTCTAAGTCACACATTACACACTTCACAAACATTAGATTTGAGACCATTATATTATGAGCATACTTAATACTGACTAATACAGATTACTTGCTGTTTGATAATCATTATTCATACATTTCACACCATTTATTTACTTCAATTAATAATTTTAGAGTACTTTGTGACAGGCACTATTTCAAGTGCTGAGGATTTATCAGTGAAAAACTTAGTTTCACTTGAACCCACACAGTGTGTATTCTAATAGGAGAGGTTTTGACATAAGTATGATCGTGTATATATGTGTGTGTTAGGTATTATCAAGATTAAAAATAAAGTAAAAAACAAGCAAATGTGATGTGGGGAGGCATTTTAGAAAGTTTGAACACAGGATTCTTTAGAGAGGTGACATTTGAGTAGAGCTGGCCTGCCTAGACTTGAATGAGTAGAAACAGAGAAAATGGAGACAAGATTTGAGAAATAGCTAAGGTTTTTATCAAGTAGGAAATTGCAGACCATGGGATGTATTTTTAACTTTTATGAAATGTAATAGAAAACCAATGAAATTTCATAAGCCATATTGCTATAGTAGCATTGGATTTATTTTATAGAAACCAAAAAAAAAAAAAAAATTACTGCTGTCGAGTGGAATCCAATGCATAGCAACCCTTCCTTGGCTTTCTGAGTCTATATCACTATGGAAGTAGATTGCCCAATCTTCCTTCTGGGAAGTGGCTAGTCAGTTTGAACTGCCAGCCTTCTGGAGTTATTAAAAATATCCTGGTTAATTAAAACAGTCTTTTGGCAATAGAAAAGTTGCCATATTCCTTTTTACCACAACACATAAAATTCACTATCTGAAATTTAAAATTATTCTAGGCAGCATTAAATTGGAAAACATTTCTTCAATATATTGATCCTCTTTTTATAAAGTTATCTTGTATTTGAAGTGCTTCAAAATATTTAGTTTTTCCTGCTTGGAAGGAAGGTTGGGCAATCTACTTCCATAGAAACACTGCCTTGAAAATTCAAGAAAGGGTCACTATGAGTCAATTCCAACTTGATGGCAGTGAGTTTGGTTTGGTTTTGGCATTTGGTTTTATTCTTTTTTTTTTTTTTTTTCCTTGAAATTATTTTGATAAGTAGGAAATGTTGGTTCTAATGAATTTATTTTCTGGTTTTGGATTATGTATTCTATTACAGCACAGTTTTCACTCTTTTACAGAGAAGTAGTTTTGACAATAAAAAAAAAAAAAAAATCCTTACAACTGGACCAAAAAGCAGCATCATGATAAATGGAGAAGAGATTGAAGTGGTCAAAGACTTCCTGTTGGTTCTACAATCACCACCAGTGGAAGCAGCAGTCAAGACATCAGACGATGTATGTCATTGGACAAATATGTTGTAAAATACCTCTTTCAAGTGCTGAAGAGCAAACATGTCTCCCGGAAGACTAAAGTGCACCTAACCCAAGACATGATATTTTCAATCACCTCATATGCATTTGAGAGCAGGACAATGAATAAGGAAGATCAAAGAAGAGCTGTGGTGTTGGCAAAGAATGCTGAAAGTAGCACAGATTGCTGAAATAACTAACAAATCTGTCCTGGAAGAAATACAGCCAGAATGCACCTTGGAAGTGAGAATGGTCATGTTGTCAGAAGACCATTCCCTGGAGAAGGATATCATGCTTGGTAAAGTGGAAGGTCAACAAAAAAAGGGGAAGACTCTCAACAGGATGGATTGGCACAGCAGGTGCAACGATAGGCTCAGTTATAGCAAGGATTGTGAGGCTGGCACAGGATTAGGCAGTGTTTCGTTCTGTTGTACATAGGTTTGCTATGACTCAGTGTCAACTTGACAGCACCTAACAATAACAAAAACAACAACAACAAAGCAATAACAAGAATTGTCCATAGTTGGATATCATGTGTAATGATATTGTTAAAATTTTAAGGAGTTGTGGATATTAAATTATATTTTATGAAAATAATTTCTCTCAGAGCATATATAGGAATTCATAGAACTTGTTTAACATAGTTTTTCCTACTTATCCTTTTTCCATTACAAATCTTATACTCACATGCAAACAAATATGCTCTAAAAACATGAGTTTCAATTTGTTTAAAAACCAGAATATGGAATGTTATTCGATTTGCCAGTTGACTAATATTTATTAAATGTGTATTATGTTCCAGTGCTGTCCCTAAGTGGTAGAAATTGTTAACATGCTCAATAGCTAACCAAAAATTTGAAAGTTGTATTCCATCCAGAGTTACCTCAGTAAAAAATCCTGGCAATCTACTTTTGAAAAATCAGCCACTGAAAACCCTGTGGAGCACAGTTCTACTCTGAGACACATTATGTCATCATGAGTTGGAGTTGACTAGACTGTAACAGGAACTTATATATTCTACTGCTCCAAGGGCTGACGATACAGCTAGGCACAAAAACAGAAATGAAGATTCCTAGTCAATTGGCTAAAGTTTAAACAACTGAACAATTGCAAGCCTTTATGGAACTCAAACAACCAAATGAAACAACAACAACAACAACAACTGCTCTGTAGCTTTGTAGAATATACCCACTGCCATCTAGTCGATTCGAACTTACAGTGATCCCCATTGGGTTTCCAAGGCAGTATATCTTTTCAGAATTAGATTGCCCCATCTTCCTTCCACTGAGTGGCTGGTGGGTTAGAATTCTGGTAAGCAGTCAAATGCCTTAAGCACTGAGCCACCAGAGCTCCTTTTGTAGAAAACAAGTAATATTTAATTTCTTAACAAATATAAAGTGGGCTGTATAACAAAAACAGGTTGCTCTTTCCTTTGTCATTATTTAGGCAGGTGTTTAGCCCCATTCTACATTTTCATGAGCTTAATACACATTTTCCTTCCTCTAATACTAGAGGAAATTATTATAAATTGTCTTCAGGAGAACAATTAGAAGCTGTAATTTATTCTCCATGACATCTTATTAAGTTTTACTAAATTCAAATGAATCTCATAGGAAAAGAATTATAATTTTTCCTTCGTAATTTATGAAAAATTAGATCACATAAGTGCTTTCTGAAAATCTAGCTTAAGGATAAACACTATTTTAGTCAATGTATTTGTAAATGTTAACTTATTGCAGTTGTAAAATTATTTTATTATTTTTTTTCTCATTTATCTCATGCTTTTGACAATTGCACATACACAGAAATTTCTAATTCAAAAGATATAAAATGGGTCCATTTATTTCTATTATTTTCTTTCTATAGCCTTTGTTATTTATTACAACTGAATTTTATAATCATTATCTTGTGAGGAAGGAGTGCTGGAGGTGGAACTGTTAGGCACTCAGCTGCTAACTAAAAGTTTTTTGATTCAAACTCACCAAGCTACTCCATGAAAGGAAGACCTGAAATCTGCTTAGGTGAAAATTACAGCCAAGAAAAACCTAAGGGGTACTTCTACTCTTCACATGGAGTTGCTATGAATTGGAATTGACTTGACAAAGCCCAATAACAACAACAATATAGTAATGACTTTGAAATTCAAGATTATGTTGATTTTGCTCTTTAAAAGGGACTCTACTACAAGTTTCCAACTAAATATTTTAAATGTTTATGAGATATACAAAGAAAACAAAATGTATACACATATTTTTTTGCCCTTTAGTTTCAGTTTTTAAAACAATATAATTTAAAAGCAATACCTGTTAAGAAAACTTATTAACGTTCCGAGTACTAATTTAAGGCGGAAAATCACTCTACCTTTCTACAGAATCAAATTTTTTTAGAAAAAAAAGCAAATATGTTTTGCTTGTCACAATTTATTATGCATTTGGATATTTCTGAAATGATTTATGATAATTCAATATGTTGTTTTGGATAGGTGCCATAAAGTTGGCTCTTATTCATAGGGACACTATGTACAACAGAATGAAACACTGTACAGTCTTGTGCCATCCTCATAAATCCTTCCTATGCTTGGGAGCTCTGGTAGCATAGTGGCTAAGGCACTTGACTGCTAACCAGAAGGCTGGTGGTTCAAACCCACCAGCCACTCCTCAGAAGGAAGATGG
>NW_006922176.1:481111-487792 GCF_000298275.1 Orycteropus afer afer
AGTGTTTAGTATTGCATAGTGCCTAAGGCACTTGACTGCTAAGCAGAAGGCTGGTGGTTCAAACCCACCAGCCACTCCTTGGAAGGAAGGTTGGACAATCTACTTCCATAGTGATACTGCCTCAGAAACCCAAGGAGGGGTCTCTATGAGTCAGGTCTGACGTAACGGGACATAACAACAACAACATACTACTGCAAGCATTTTTAGAACATCTTCAGCATAATTTTAATTACATTAAATGTTAATGATATTTTTTGATAACTTCCAAATTCCATTGAATCACTTTTCTTTGGAAGGGGCACAAATATGGATCTTTTCCAGTTGGTTAATCAGATAGCTGTTTTCCAAATTTCTGAGTATAAACCAGTAAGTGCCTTCAGTTCTGCATTTACTTGTTGAGACATCTCTGTGGGTATTCCATCAATTTGCAGAGCCTTGTTTTTCACCACTTGTCTCAGTGACGCTTGGACATCTTCTTTCAGTACCATTGATTCTTCATCATATGCTACCTTTTGAAATATCTGAATGATGACAAATTCCTTTTGGTACAGTGACTCTGTCTCAATCTTCTTTTGATGTTTCTTTCATCATTCACTATTTAGCCCACAGAATCCTTCTATATTTCCACTCAAGGCTTGAACTTTTTCTTCAGTTCTTTCAGCTTGAGAAATACTGAGTGTATTCTTCTTTTTTGGCTTTGTAACTCCAGGTCTTTGTACATTCATTAGAATATTTTACTTTGTCTTCTCAAGTTCTCATTGTACTCTTCTGTTCAGTTATCTTATTTCATCATCACCCCCACCCCCATTGGCTTTAGTTACTATCAATTCAAGCCATGTTTTATAATCACTTCTGACATCAATTTTGGTCTTTCTTCTTATACTGTCTTTTTAATGACCATTTGCTTTCTTCATGCATGATGATGTTCTTGATGTCTTCCTGCAACTCTTGACGTCTTTGGTCATTGATGTTCAGTGTGTCGGACCTACTCTTCAGATGGTCTCTAAATTCAAGTGTGATATAGTCAAGGTTGTATTTTGGCTGTTGTGGGCTTGTTTTAATTTTCTTCAGGTTTCACTTGAACTTGCATATGAGCAATCAGTGGTCTGTTCCACAATCAGCTCTTGGCCTTGTTTAACAGATGATCATCTCTAATGCCTCTTTTGGCATATGTAAGTGATTTGATTCATGTCTCTTCCATGTGATGAGGTCCCAGATTATGGCCATCATTTATGTTGTTGAGAAATGGTATTTGCAATAGATAAGTCATTGGTCTTAAAAAATTCTACAGTGTGATCTCTGACATCATTTCTACCGCCAAGGCTATATTTCCAACTACCACTAATCCTTCTTTGTTTCCAATGTTCTCATTCCAATCATCAGTAATAATCAATATATCTTGAGTAAATGCTTGGTCAATTTCAGAATATAGAAGTTGATAAAAATCTTCAGTTTCTTCATCTTTGTTTTAGTAATTGGTGTGTAAATTTGAATGATACTAGGATTAACTGGCCTTACTTGTAGGCATATGGATATTATCTTATAAGTGACAGCATTGTACTTCAGTATAGAAATTGAAATGTTCTTTTTGATGATGAATTTGACACCATTCTTCTTCAACTTGTCATTCCTGACATAGTAGACAATGATTGTCTGATTAAAAATGGTCAATGGCAGTCCATTTCAGCTCACTTATGCCTAGGATATATAGATCTATCTCTGGTCCATATCATATTTAACAGTTTCCAGATCAGTACTTAGTATTCAAATTTCCTAGATTCATGCTTTGTACACTCTGTGCTTTGATTGTTAATGAATGTTTTCAGCTGCCTTTCCATTTTGAGTTGTACTTCATCAGCAAATGAAGGTATCCAAAGTTTTACTCCATCTAATTCAGAAAAAGTAACACTATTTTGTGTAGGCCTCTTTCCAAGTCATATTTTGAGTATTTCCAAGCTGATTGTTTAATCTTTTGGCACTGTATCAGACAATGTCTCACTCTTATTCATAGGTTTTTAGTGGTCAATATATATGTTGTTGTTATGTGCCATGGAGTCAGCCCAACTCATAGTGACCTTTCTTTGGGTTTCTGAGGTGGTATAACTACAGAAGTAGGATTGCCCAATCTTCCTTCCAAGTAGTGGCTGGTGGGTTTGAACCACCAGCCTTCTGGTTAGCAGCCAAGTGCCTTAGGCACTATGCTACCAGAGCTCCTTTGTGTGTGTGTGTGTGTGTGTGTGTGTGTATATATATATATATATATATATTTTTTTTTTTTTTTTCAAATGTGGAAGCCCCCACCCTTCTTCCCAGTCTGTCTTCATTGGAATCTGAATCTCCACTTAAACTTGTTCATTATGCTGAATTTCCACTTAAACTTGCTCACTATGAGTGAATCTGCTGATATTTGAAATACTGGTGGCATAGCCTCCAGCCTCACAGAAACATGAAAGCTACTACAGTAGGAAAAACTTCCTGCAAGTGGTAGAATTCAATATAAGTATGTTAATTCAATTTAAAGATAATTGAAAAACATGATATGTTGTCATTATACAGAGAAACAAAAATAATAGGTATAATAGAAAAAGTATATAATCCCAATTGTATTGGAAGAAAAATGTTCTCTTTTCCAATATTTTGTTAAAATGAATAAGGAAATTTTTTACTAGCTACAGGAAATAATGAGTGCCCCGCCCCCAAGGAAAGTTTCATATATATTCTAAAATTTCAAATGATTTATTGATATCATATCTCCTGATATGGAAAGAATGCCATGTTACATTCAGAACATGAAACAGGAATCTAGCATGAACACTAACCACTAACCACTTCTACCAGTGCTCTAGGTGGTTTGGGTGTTATACAATAGAACACAAATATGAAAGGTTTATTTCTCATCATTTTGAAATTATATTGAAATTCTTGAATGATGTACATGAAATGAAATCTCTTATTTTCTCTTTATAAGTAACAAATTAGATATGAATATGTTTGGTGAGTGCCCTTCATCTAAAAAGGGGGCCATAAAAATCTAAATCTTTTTGTGAATCATATAATTTGATATAAATTTGCTTTGATGCTCCAATTTCTCATTGGCTCTCATGTACATATACATCAGGGAATTAAATAGGAAAACATTTTCATTCTATTCATCTTAAAGGTCAGGAATCTACAAAGCTCTTGAGTATACATTTATTTAGTGCTATCTATGTGCAGCACCATCACTCATCTGTCAGGATATCATACTGCAGTATCTTATGTGTTATTGTGATGCTGGAAGCTATGTCCCCCATATTTCAAACACAAGCAGGGTCCCTCACATTGGAGAAGTTTCAGTGGAGCTTTCACACTAATACAGACTAGAAAGGAGGATATGCTTGACTCCACTTCTGAAAAAATTGGGTGCTGAATATTTATGAATATCAGGGAGATATAGTCTGATATAGAGCCTGGAGATACTCCTTCAGAAAGCAAGGCACTCAAAATATGACTCAGGGAAGAGTTGCCTACTCAAAGTAGAGTCAACCTTAGTGATGTGGATGAAGTAGTTTTGGGTACCTTCCTTTGCTGTAATGGCACAAATCAAAAATGAGAAGAAACTGTTGCAAACATGGATTCATGATCAGAATATGGAATATATAGAACATGAATCTGGAAAATGAAAAGTTGTCACAACTGAAGTGGAATACATAAAAATTGATATTCTAACATGATTGAACAGATATGGACCGGAATTAGCCATTTTGAATTGGATAATTATATGGTATAATATGCAGGGAAATATAAATTAAATTCATTGTATTAAAAAAAAAAAAATTCAAGACCTGCCCTGAAGCACAATGCTGTCAGGGATAGGATAATGTTTTTTCCCTTAAGAGGAAGACCACTTAATATAATTATTATGGAATTTCATGGATCAACCACAAAAGCCAAAGATGAAGTAATTGAAGGTATTTGTTTGTTTGTTTGTTTGCTTTTTGTTTTTTAATCAAATTCTGCATTCTGAAACTGGCCAAATATGCAATCAAGATACATTGGTAACTATGAGTGATTGAAATGTAAAACTTGGAAACAAGGAAGAAACATTGATATTTGGAAAACATGACCCTGAAGACTGAAATGGTGCAGGAGATCACATGATAGGATTATTTATTGGAAATATCTTTTGATGAAAGTTCCGGCAAGATGGTGGAATAGGCAAACAATCTACATACATCCTCTGCAACAAAGCGATTTGAAACCCATACAGAAGACAATCCTGGAACCCTGAGCTTTGAAGGAAGGATACAAAAGTGCATTAAATACCAACTAGTAGAAGACCCAAAGAGCTCCATTTGCATAGTGCCTAAGACATTTAACTGATAACCAGAATGTTGGTAGTGCAAACCCACCAGCCACTCCATGAAAGGAAGACTGGGCAATCTGCTTCCATAAAGATTGACCAACTTGGACACCCAAAGGGGGTTGCTATGATTCAAAATCGAGTCTATGACACTGAGCTTATTTGTTTATTTATTTTTAGTAGAAAACCCTGAATGAATCAGGGAGTAGGGGGATAAATGGAGTTGCACAATGCCAGTTGTCCTGAGGGCTCAGTCATTTTAAAAATTTTTGATGTCAACCTAAGAGTCAGCTCTGCTCACCAATGCTGTATGGGCAAGCACTGTATTAGTGTCTGACAACCAGAAGGGAGAACAACAAGGAAGGGGACTGGTGGATCTGTGAACTGCTGGCTGCCATTGTGAGGGTGCAATCATTTTGGATGTTTGCAAGTGACTGGCACAGCTGTCTTTAATGACTGCTGATGATGTTCTTGCTTGGACTACAAAATGAGTGTGGGCTCCACCTGCCAAGGACAGCACAGACAATTGCACTGGAGACTGACAACTGGAGAGCAGCAATATTCTGCTTGTTGCTCTTGACTCTAATCCCTTTTGGTGAACAAGGGTATGGCTATCGCCGCTCCTTCACCCACCTTCTTCACATGTTGGGGTTCCATCACAGTCTGTGCCCTGGCAAAGCCTGGATTTCATGCCATGCCACCCACAATTTTGTTTTTGTTCGTTTGTTTTTAAATTATTCTTTTTATCATCCTTCTTTTTTCTTCTACTTTTTCTTTTTCTTTTTATTTCTCTTTCCCTGTTTCCTGTTCCTGGTTCTTGCTCTTCATTTTCTTCTCTTCTCTTTTTTCTTTCTTTTTGTTCTTCTCATCCCTTGTTTTTCCTTTCAAAGTGTTTTTTTCTTTTTTTTTTTTTTTTTCTCTTCTCTTTTTTCTTTCTTTTTGTTCTTCTCATCCCTTGTTTTTCCTTTCAAAGTGTTTTTTTCTTTTTTTTTTCCTCTTTTATCTTTTACTCTTGCTCTCTACACTCATATCTCCTTCCCCAGGTATTGAGCCTTTTGTTCTATTCTCTTTTTCACATTATCTTTCTTTTATTCTTTTAAAATACATTTTGAATTTTTTTCTTCTTATTTGCTTTCCTTTTGTTTGTTTTTTGCAATTGTTCCTGTTATTTATGCAGGTTGAGTTGTTTTTTTTTTTTTTGTTCTCTTGCATTTGTTTTTCTGGTGCTTATTTACTTATTTATTTCCTCTTATGGAGTGGGAGACAGCTAATGTTCCCACACAACCATGCATGTTCTCCTTCTGCAGTCTCACCCACTGAGTAAGGGAGGACTACAGTTTGCTTTTGCACCAACTGACCAACACTAGATGGTGGCCAATACCAGCTCAATTTATCCTCAGTTGCTCTTTACAAACAAATATCAGAGACCCATACATGTTTTCTCATTATTACACCCACTAAAAGACAGGTGGTAACTGTCTAAGTGCTAACAACTAGAGAATAAAGGAGCACAGTACTCTGCTGACACAGATTCACAAGGACCTCCAATGACAAATTAAACATAAATACAACAACAACACCATATCTCAGACACAACAGACCATCACAGGCTATGCACAAGAAAAGAAAGATAAAGTAACAGAAACAATGACACAGGATACAAACCCAGAAAACATCCCTGAGAAAGAAACAGCATTGGAACTCCTTGATAAGGAATTCAATCTTCAACAGATTAAGAGACAGATCAAGGAAAACATGATAAGATTAAGGAAAACACTGACAAAATTAAGGAACACACAGAAAAAACTCTAGAACAATTTAAGAACAAATTGAAAAAAAATATATACAACAAATTATAAATGATACAAAAACAACAAACAAAACCAAGAAGATTAATGCTAAGATTTCAGAAATAGATAACGCATTAAATGGGGAAAGGAGTAGAATCAAATCAATGGAAGACAGAATTAATTAAATTGATGACAAACGCCACAATATAACATTGTTAAGGGATCATTTGGACAAAAGATTAAAACATAATGAAGAAATCCTAAAACTCATGTGGGATGCCATCAACAGTATAACTTACATGTAATCCAAATTCCAGTAAGGAAGAGACAGATAAAACCACAGAGAAAATTGTTGAAGATATGGGGGAAGAAAGTTTCCCTAATATGATGAAAGATGAGAATATATCCATTCAAGAAGCTTAACAAACCCCAAACAGGATAGACCCCAAAAGAAAATAACCAATATATATAATCATCAAACTCATCAAAACCAAAGAAAAAGAAAGAATCCTAAAAGCAGCACAGGGAACACGAAGTTACCTACAAAGG
>NW_006922176.1:506684-507199 GCF_000298275.1 Orycteropus afer afer
AGAAGAAATAAAAAATGAAGTTAAAGAATGTATTGAATCAAATGAGAATGAAAACAAAACATACCAAAATCTTCAGGACATAGCAAAAACAATGATCAGTGGCAATTTATAGCAATAGATGCACACATCAAAAAAGAAGAGAGACAAAATCAACACAGTAACCCAGCATAGCTAAATATTATGAAAATAAAGTAGAAAAAAAAAGCCTACACTCAGCAGAAGAAAAGAAAGAATAAAGATTAGACAAGCCACTGGCAAACTTAACAAAGGAAAATAAGGAAAAGAGGCAAATAACATGAATAAGAAATGAAAGGGGTGTCATCACAACAAAACCAACAGAAATAAAAAGATTAATATCATGATACTTTGAAAAATTGTACTCCAACAAATTTGACTACCTAGAAGAAATGGACAGGTTTCTAGAAACACACTACTCACCTAAACTAACACAGACTGAAGTAGAATACTTGAAGAGACCCATAACAAAACAAGAAATTGAGCAGGTCAAAAAAAAA
>NW_006922176.1:507571-508403 GCF_000298275.1 Orycteropus afer afer
TGAGATTCCTACTACATATGGAAGGATGGTTCAACATTAAAAAAGCAATCAACGTAATCCATTCCATAAGCAAAATAAAGGAAAATAATCACACAGTCATATAAATGGATACAGAAATGACATTTGATTACATACATACATACATACATATATATATGTGTGTGTGTGTGTGTGTGTGTAGACACACATACATATGTACACACACACACACATATCTTTGGTCAACAATTAAAAAAAAAAATCAAGGAAAAGTTTATACCTGGAAAAAACCTTTCTTTGTTGCTTACCAGGCGTGTGAGGGGATGGGAAGCTAAATACCTAGATATCCTTTTTTTTTTTTTTTTTTTTGAGATTATCCCATTTGAATTTAGAGACTACATGAAGAACAGATTTTATTAATTGAACACCACTGAGTGAATTCCAGATGAGTTGTAGAATGATATCTAGGACATCATACATGAAAAAAGCAAAAGGTCATTTAAAAGACAGGGAAGAAAGAAAAGAACAAAATGGATGGCAGAAGAGACTCTGAATCATGTTCTTTAATGGAGTGTAGCTAAGGCAAATGAAAGAAATGAGGAAGTAAAGGATCTGAGCAGAAGATTTCAAAAGTCAGTCTGAGAGAACTAATTAAAGTGTTATAATGAAATGTGCAAAGACCTTGGATTGGATAATCAAAGGGGAAGAACATGCTGGCATTTCTATAGGTTAAAAAACTGAAGAAAAAACTCAATCCTTGAGTTGCGACATTGAAGGATTCTATGGGCAAATTATTGAATGATGCAAGAAGCATCAAAAGAAGATGGAAGGAATACATACATAGAGTCAGTGT
>NW_006922176.1:509233-510778 GCF_000298275.1 Orycteropus afer afer
GATGGTGCAACCTTGCATGCTGAATGGTAAGAAGATTTGAAGCACTTACTGATGAATATCAGATACTTCAACCTTCTCTATGGTTTATACCTCTCAATAAAGAAAACAAAACTCCTCAGACCTGGACCAATAAATGACATCAAGATCAAAGGAGAAAAGATCGAAGTTGTCAAGGATTTCATTTTACTTAGATCCACAATCAATACACATGGAAACAACAGTCAAGAAATAAAAAGGATATATTATATTGGGTAAATCTGCAAAAAACCTTTAAAAAATGTTAATTTCATCTTTTTTTTTTTTTTTTTCCACATTGCACACAGCTACATTTGTATTACAGGTTCTCTATATTTGACCACATTGATAACAAACATGAAAATGAAGTCAGGTAGAGTGCTTACAAGGAGACTTGGTGGTGTAGTGGTTATTAACCAAAAGGTTAGTGTTTCAAACTCACCAGCTACTGCACAGGAGAAAGATGTGGCAATTTCCCTTCATAAATATTACACCCTTGAAAACTCAATTGTGTAGTTTTATCCTGTCCTACAGTGTCATTTTATAATGGAGGAGATAGCAATGGATTTTGGATTTGCTCACATGTTAAAATACCATGAAACTAATTTTTCATAACTATATGAACATTGTGTATTTCTTGCAGTAAGATCATGCTTATTTTCTACCTTAAAATTATACCCAAAAATATTAATAATGGAATATTTAGCATTTTCATTGGGCAAAAGCTTGAGAATTTCTTTTAGATTTCATCAGAATGTAAAATTTTTAACCAGTTATGGGTTAATGATAGAGTACTATTAATGCAATCTCTTTTGTGAAAATAACCATTTTCTAGTGCAGAAGAACATGGCATATAAAAATTTGCTATTTATTCTTTTCTAAAAGAAGTACATAGTATAACATGGTAATGAAAATCTAATTACATAAAAATAATCAGATATCAAGATAAAAAAATATTCAGTTAAATAGGTTCCGGTAAGATGGAGGAAAAGGCAGACGAACTACTCAGACCCTCTTCAACAAGGAAAAGATAAACCAATTAACACAAATACAGAAAATAATCCTGGAGTCTTGAGCTTTGAAAGGAAGGATACAGAAGTGGACTAAATTCCAACTAGTAGAAGAATCTATATGAAAAAAAAAAAAAAAATGAAAAGGAGACAATTTTGGAAGAAAACATAAGAAGAAAATGACAAAATAAATGAAACATTAGGAATGATACAAAATCTACAGATAGAAATCCAGAAGATTAATAATAAATTCTCAGAAATAGATAACATATTGAAAGGGCAAAGAAGTGGAATTGATGCAATGAAAGACAGAATTAATAAGATTGAAGACAAATACCTGAATACTCCTTTGGAAAGGGATTAAGCAGAAAAAAAGACTGAAACAAAACGAAAAATTCTAAGATTCATGTGAGATGCCATCAAAAAGAATAACATACATGGAATTGTAAGTCCAGAACAGGAAGAGAAAAAGAAAACCACAGAGAAATTATGCAAGATTTGTTGCAAGAGAACGTCCCTG
>NW_006922176.1:510878-513560 GCF_000298275.1 Orycteropus afer afer
CCAATGAATCCCAAATAAGATAGACCCTAAAAGAAAATCACCAAGGCATATCATCATCAAACTCACCAAATCCAATGACAAATAAAGGATCATGAAAGCACCATGGGAAAATAAACAGTTACCTACAAAGGGCAACCAGTATGATGACTAAGCTCTGATTTCTCAGCCAAAACAATACAGAGGAGAAGACAATGTCATGGCATATGTTAAATTCTGAAAGAGAAACATTTCCAACCAAAAATTATATACCCAGCAAAATTGTCCCATGAGTATGGATGAAATTCAAAATTTCCAGATAAACAGAAATTAAGAGAATCTGTTAAAACCAGATCAACCTTACAAGAGATACTAAAGGGCATCTCTTGAACAGAGAACCAACAGTAGCAAAAAACTGACTTTTAATACACATGATGACATAACCTAGAAACCAACACAGCTGTGGAAGTATCCAAAGTAAAATAAGATTACAAGATTGTAAACAGGGAACATAGACATCAAATGGCAAATGAGGACAGCTATAAACCACCAAGAGTGAAAAAATAATGTAGTTTCAGAACTTCTAAATGGTGAGGAAGTTAAGAGAGTTGCAAGATAGAACGGACTGTTCAAAACTTGGTGAGAAAATTTTAAGCTATAGGGTAATCTCAAAGAATAATGGGAAACCTTCACATTACAATAAAAAAGAAGACAAACACAAATATCTACCAAATACTAAAACAACAGCAAAAAAGAAAATGATAACACAATTCATAAACAAAACGAGTTCAGCACAGTAAATAATGTGGAAAAAAGAAAGCAAGAACACCATGAAAAAACAAAATGACAACAACAAATTCATACTTATCAATATTTACACTGAATGCCAATGGATTAAATGTACCACTCAATAGATGGAACATTGCAGACTGTATAAGAAAACATTATCTATCTGTATGTTGTCTACAAGACCTACTCTAGACAAAGACAAAAATAGGCTAAAAATCAAAGTTTAAAAACAGGTATATCAAGAAAATGGCAAATGAAAAAGAGCAGGACTGGTAATATTAATTTATGATCAAATTGACTTTAAGACAAAAGCCAACATACAATACAAGGAAGGGCATCATATAATGATTAAAGGATCAATTGAACATGAAGATATAACCATAATAAATGAAAGAGCCCCAATATACATAAATCAGACTTTAACAGAATTGAAAAGATAAATAGATGATTCCACAGTCATTGTAGGAGATTTAATACACCATTTTCAATGAAAGACAGAACAACTGGATAGAAACTCAACAAAGATGCAGAAGAATTACAGAGTACAATCCACCAACTTTATCTTACAGACTTCTACAAAGCACCCCACCCAACAAGAGCACAATGTACATTATTTTCCAGTGGAAAAGGTACATTCTCCATGATAGACCATATGTTCAGCCATAAAGCAAGCCTTAAAAAATTTAAAAAACATTGGAAAATTGCAAAGCATCATCTCAGATCTTAATGCTATCAAGTTAGAAATAAACAATAGGTAGATCAAGGAAAAAAGAGCAAACACATGGAACCTGAACAACACCCTCCTTTAGAAAGACTGAGTAAGAGAAGATATACAAAATGAAATTCAAAAATTCGTTGAATCAAACAAGAATGAAAACACAACATAGCAAAATCTTTGGGACACAGCAAAGGCGTTGAACAGAGGCCAATTTATAGCAATAAATGTATACATCAAAAAAGAAGAATGAGCCAAAATAAGAATTAAAAAAAATCCTGATTTTTAAAACTGAAGGATAGACTTTCAGAAAAGATAGAAGCTAGTAAAATTTTCACCATAGTGCTTCTGCAAGAAACAAAATGAGGATCATGTACAGTATACATTAATAATTGGCATGCAATTATTCAATAATTTTATTTAAAACTCAAGTTTCTTTTATCTTAAAAAGTCAATTAATCACTGACCAATATTAGAAACTATAATGTTAAAACTGATACAACTTGTGTACTAGAATACAGTTAAACATATTTATGTTTCTATATAAGCTCTTGTGGCATGATGGTTAAGATATTTGGCTGCTAAAAAAAGGTAAGAGGTTCAAACACAGCAGCCTCTCTGGGAGAAAAATTAGGCAGTCTGTTCCGATAAACATTTACAGCCTTGAGAACACTATAGGGCAGTTCTGCTTTGTTCTGTAGGGTTATATTGAGTCAAAATTGACTCATTGGCAGTAGCTTGTGTTTTGTTTGGTTTACGTAAGATGTTAAAAACAAAACAAAAAAATTGTTAAAACAGAACAAGAGAACACTACATGGTTTAAAACCAAGAAGGGAGTATGTCAGGTTTTCTTTCTTTCACCATACTTATTCAATCTTTATGCTGAGTAAATAATCCAAGAAGCAAAACTATATGAAGAACAATGTGGCATCCGGATTGCAGGAAGAATCATGAACAACCTGTGATACACTTATGACACAACAATTTTTTTGCTGAAATTGAGGATGACTTGAAGCACTTACTGATGAAGATTGAAGAATAGAGTCTGCACATCTCAATATAAGGAAAACAAAAATCCTCACAACTGGACCAGTAAACAGCGTCACAATAAATAGAGAAAATATTGAAGTTGTCAAAAACTCCACAAAGCTTGGTTCTACAATCAGCACCAAGGAAAGCAGCATTCAGGTCATCAGACTATG
>NW_006922176.1:519655-532820 GCF_000298275.1 Orycteropus afer afer
AGGTTTTGTTTTCTTATCCAATCTGCAACTCTCCGTCTCTTGAGTGGTGCATTTAATCCATTAACATTCAGGGTAATTATTGATAAGTTTGAATGTGTTGCTGTCATTTTGTTATGTGTTTTATATACTGGTTTTTAAATGGGTATTTCAAATGTACTTCAAAGCGTATTTCACACTTTGGAAGATTTAAATCAGAGGTAATAATGTCAAGAAGATTAAATTAATAATAAATATCTTTCCTCTTTTGTCAAAAATTTTCAATGACCTTTTAGTATTTTAAACATTTTTAATGAATAGGAGCCATCTTTGGATTCTAATACAAATATTATTTTACTTAAAAATTGATATAAACTTGTAATGCTTATGGTAAAATCAGACTTAACTTATGGATATTTAATTTACTAGATTTATTTGGATTACTAGTTTATATATTGATCCAGCAATTGAAGTATGTGCTTTAGAAGGACTTCTTGTTTTTCAATTTGGATGCCTTTCAATTCCCTGTGTTGCCATACTGTACTAGCTAGAATCTATAGGGTTTTTGAGGTTGTGATCTTTTGGAAGGAGATTGTAACATTTTTTGGGTTTGAATGGCCAACTTTTCAACTCAACTAATAGTGCAGTGTTTAATCAATTACATCTCCCAGGGACTCCTGTCATTATTTTACATATAAGCAAATTTGGGCTTGGAGAAAACCATTTATCAAAGAAAACTGAGAAATGAAACACATTCTCTTTGTTCCTTTCAAATCAGTATATTTTTTTCAAACACAGTTAATTAGATCTTTCTCTATCTGAATTTATGCTTTCAAATAATCCAGTCAAATATTTTCTCATGATTTTGTAACTGTAGTTATATAATTATATTTCTAGCTCATGACTGTTATTTTTGTTTGTTTGTTTCTATGTGTTGTGTATGTGTATTTGTGTTTGTGAGCATGCATGTGTGTTTGTGCTTAAAGTGATCAATTTCAAGCTTAAAATTATATAATCCCCTTCTGCTTTTGGAGCTCATAATTTGTTATGGAGGCAAGAATATTTGATGAAGAACTTGGAAGTTAATTTCTGGATGCTTAAGTCTATACTACTAATTGAACATAATATATTCAATAAATTATCACTTAATTCTAACTCCCAGGTTTAGACTACTATCTCATGTAATAATAGGGTAATCATACATTTGTAGAGAAGGACACGTGGATGAGGTAGGAATAAAATATGCCTCAATTTAACAAGTAATCATTTATCATATCTGTATTTTGTCCCATATTAATGCCTTAACAAAAAAATAACCTACTTTTTTTTTTAAATCAAAATAAGTCTGAGATCATAAGTCTCATAATGCCCTAAATAATGGCCTTTTTCATTCTTAATTAAAAAAATAATTTTAGAAAATTTATTTTAAAAAAATAAAATAAAAACTATTCACTGTTGTGGAGTCAGTTTGAGTCATAGTGACCCCTCCTTGGTTTTCTGAGGCGGTATCTCTACGGAAGTAGATTGCCCAATCTTCCTTCCTAGGAATGATGTGTGGTTTTGAAATGCCAGCCCTCTGGTTAGCAGTCAAATGCCATAGGCTCAGTGCCACTGACACCAACTGACAGCAACCTTATGTACAACAAAACAAAACACGGCTGGTTATACGCCACCCTCACAAACCTTGCTATACTTGAGCCCGTCATTGCAGCCGCTGTGTAAACCCATCTTTTTGAGGGTTTTTCCCTTTTCATTGACCCTATACTTTACTGAGCATGATATCATTTTCCAGGGAATGGACCCATCTGGCCACATGACCAAAGTGGATGAGACAAAGTCTAGCCATTATCACTTCCACAAAGCATTCTGGCTGCACTTCATCCAGGACAGATTTGTTCCTTGTACTGCCAGTGTGGTATTTCCAGTATTCTTTGCCAAAACCATAATTCAAAGGTATCAACTCTTCTTCAATATTCTTTATTCATTCCCCAGCTTTCATATGTATATGAAGCAGTTGAAAATACCATGATTTGGGTTAGGCACACCTCAGTTTCAAAGTGGCATTTTTGTTTCTTAACATTTTAAAGAGGTCTTTTGCACTACATTTGCCCAGTGCATTACGAAGTCTGATTTCTTGAATGCTATTTCCTTGAGTGTTGGTTTTAGATCCAAGTAAAATGAAATCCCTAACAACTTGAATCTTCTCTCCATTTATTGTGTTGCTGCTCATTGGTCAAGTTGTGAGGATTTGTTTTACTAGCAGTGAATCCATACTGAAGACTGTAGTCTTTGAACTTCATCAATAAGTTCTTTAAGCCATCTTCATTTTCATCAAGGAAGGTTCTATCATATGCATATCACAGGCTGTTAATGGCTCTTCCTCCAATCCTGGTGTCACATTCTTTGTCATACAGTCCAGATTCTCAGATTTGCTCAGCATACAGATCAAATAAGTATGGTGAAAAGATACAATCCTTATGCACATTTTTCCTGATTTTAAACCTGCAGTATCCTCTTGTTCTTTTTGAGCAACAGTCCCTTGGTCTATGTACAAGTTCCTCATGGGCATAGTGTTCTGGAACTCCTATTCTTTGCAGTTTTGTCCATCATTTGTTATGATCTGCATAGTCATATGTCTTTGCATAGTTGATAAAACACAGGTAAACAACTTTCTGGTATTCAGTGAAGATCAATCTGATATCAGCAATGGTATCCCTCATTCCACATATTCTTCTGAATCTGGCTTGAATTTCTGGTAATTTGTATGAGTTCTGTAAATTAATTTTGAAAAATTTTCCTTTTTTGTAGCTTTTGAAAAAGCCCTTTGCCTTGATCCTCTATTCTTCCTTTCTGTCTACTTATTCTCTAGTTTCATTTCTGACTTCACTAATGATCACTGACATTTTAGTATTTTTAGTATCATAGCCCTTGACCATTGCTATTCTACAAGTTGGACTCCATTATTTAATTTATCTCCCATAATCCAGCTTCCTGAATTCAGGATTTCAGGGTTTTAAGCTTAATCTCTATATTAACAATTTGAAATTCATTTTTGGCATCATTTGATATAGTAATAACTCAATCTTTACATAATATTAAATAAACAAATACTTACCAAATATCTCTTCAAAAATATCTCTTCAACATTTTCACCTAGATAGTGGGGAGTTCTGGTAGCATAGCACCTTAGGCATTTGACTGCTAACCAGAAGGCTGGTGGTTCAACCCCCACCCAGATACTTCCCAGAAGGGAGGTTGGGCAAGCTAGTTCCATAGTGATACTGACTCAGAAATGCAAGGAGGAGTCTCTATGAGTCGGATCTGACTCCATGGCAGTGTGTAGCATTTTGTGTGTTTGTGTTTGTGTGTGTGTGTGTGTGTGTGTATGTAGAGGTTCAGTAAGAACCATAAATTCAATATATTGCAAATTTTTTTTCTTGGCCTCCAATTCCCTTCCTTCTCCCCACCCCCCTACCCCCCAAAAATAAAAACACTCACTGCCACCCAGTCATTTATGACTCATAGCAACCCCTCCTTAGGTTTCTGAGACATTATCTCTATGGCAGTAAATTTCCCAGTCTTCCTTCTGAGGAGTGGCTGGTGGGTTTTAACTGTCAGCCTTTTTGTTCACAGTCAACAGCCTTAGGAACTACATCACCAGAGCCACCCCTCATTATGTAATATTTATCTTATTTCATATTCTCAATTTATCAAGGAAAAAAAAAAGTTTATCTGGGTTTCTTCCTTTTTCTCAGATTCTAAATCCAATCAATACTGATATTGCTCAAGTTTCCAACTTGAAAAATCTTGTTATGCCCTGCCATCACTAGTTCAAAAATCTTAATTAAGTCATGAAGTAGTTTTTAATAGATACTACAATTAGTTTCATTAACAAATGCTAAAATTACTTTAGATGAACAAGGTGTAAACAGCTGAATCATGAAGATATTATTGAGCATGTGTAGAGTTTGAGATTAAAATTTACACTTGAACAGTTAGAAGTTGAGTACATGCCGAATAAATTAATTAGGACTTGTACATGTCTTGGAGCATCAATTTTGAAGTTCTTACAATATATCTTAGAATAATTAAATACATATAAAGAACTATAACATCAGAAAAAGTTACCCAGAGCTATTGTGTTGTTCGAATTTTTAATCAGATCTTCAGAATATTTTCAAGTCCCATTTTATACTTTTAAAGAGATTTGGAATCTAAATACAACAAAAACAATAATTGTTTTTGACAAGTAATTGATTTTTCATTACACCAAATCATTGTAAGAAAATATATTTAAAAATTTTTCAATTGGTTTGTTTAATTAAGAATTTAAAAAAATCCATTTCAGCTAACCACTCCAGTTTAAATGGCCTTTACTTGGCCTTGAAGTTTAAGTAATATCAACTGTTTAACTGACTGGAAGAGATGCATATTTGTACCTATTCCAAAGAAAGGTGATCCCACAGAGTGTGGAAATTATCAAACAATATCATTAATGTGACATGCAAGTAAAATCTTACTGAAAATAATTCAAAAACAGTTGCAGCAGTATATTGACAGAAAACTTCCAGAGGTGCAAGTTGGATTCAGAAGAGGATGTTGAGTGAGGAATATCATTGCTGATGTCAGATGGATCTGGTCTCAAAGCAAAGAATACCAGAAAGATGTTTACTTGTGTTTCATCGACTTGTCAAAGCATTTGATTGTGTGGATCATAACAAATTGTGGACAACATTGAAAAGAATGGGAATTCCAGAATACTTAATTGTACTCATGAGAAACCTGCACATAGACCAGGAGGCTGTTGTTCAAACAGAACAAGGGGACACTGTGTGGTTTAAAATCAAGAATGGAGTGTGTCAGGGTTGTATCCTTTCACCATACTTGTTCAATCTATATGCTGAGCAAATAATCTGAGAAGCTGGAGTACACAAAGAAGAACATGCCATCAGGATTGGAGGAAGAGTCATTAACAACCTGTGATATGGTGATGACACAACTTTGCTTGCTGAAAGTGAGGATGACTTGAAGCATTTACTGATGAAGATTGAGGATTACAGTCTGTAGTATGGATTACATCTCAATATAAAGTAAACAAAAATCCTCACCGATGAACCTATACAGAACATCACAATAAATGGCTAAAAGACTGAAGTTTTTGAAGTCTTTATATTGTTTGGTTCTACAATTGACTCCAATGGAAGTAGCAGTCAGGACATCAGACAACATATAGCACTGGGCAAGTCAACAGCAATGTTCTCTTTCAAATACTGAGGAGCAAAGATGTCTCCTTGTGGACTAAGGTGTAGCTGACACAAGCTGTGATATTTTCAATTGCCTCATATGCACATGACAGCTGGTCAATGAATAAGGAAGACCAAAGAAGAATTGATGCACTTGAATTGTGGTGGTGGTAAAGAATGCTGAAATTACCATAGACTGCTAAAAAACTAACAAATCTGCCCTAGAGGAAGTGCAGCTGGAATGCTCCTTGGAAGCAAGAATAGTCAGACTTCCTCTCACCCACTTTGTTTATTTTATCAGAAGGGACATTTCCCTGGAGAAAGATGTCATGATTGGTAAGGTGGAGGATCCAAAAAAGAGGGGAAGGCCCTCAATGAGGTAGATTGACACAGTGATTACAGTGGTGGGCTCAAGTATAGCAGGGATGGCAGAGCTGGTGTGGGATCTGGTGGTGTTTCCTTCTTCTGTTCAGAGGGTTGCTATGAGTCAGGGATGACTCAGCGGCACCTAATAACAACTGTATATGAAGTCACTTTTATCACAAAGTATCTATTTTCTGAATTTTTTGGGAACCCATGCTCATTTAATTAACAATAGGTTGCCTAAGAGACATTAAGATTAGTCAGTATGTGGGATATATTTTTTAAATATCTATGACTCTATGCCATTTGCAAAGCTCTTCTGTGTATCTAAAATTTGTGTTTCCAAAATTCTGCCTAAATTTTACTTAACTTTTAATATGTATGTTGTATGGCATCACATCATGGACTGTGTTGTGGAGTTAATTCTGACTCATAATGATCACATAGAACAGGGTAGAACTGTAAGTCTTTATGCAAGCAAATTACAAGATTTTTCTCCCATGTAGCAGCTGGTTGGTTCAAACTGGCAATCTTTCAGTTAGCAGTTGAGAATTTAGCAGCTATGCCAAAAGGGATTCTTAATCTTCTGCTATAAAGATTTTTATTCTTCATACAAAACACATAGTGATTAGCATTCAGTCCTCCTAAATGAAAATTAGGTTACTTAAGCTTACATTAGCATGTTTATTTCAATATGGTGGATGAGCCCTATGAAATAACTCTCATTGAAGTTATTGGCTAGCTTTCCCTCTATGTGACTTTTTATAGTTCATTGTACTTCTCAAAGTATTCACTCCTTTGGACAGACATGCATTTTTCCCTTGTCCTAAAGTATAAAAATATGGATATTTATTTCAGTTAAGGAACTAAGAATTTTTTAAAAGGTAATTTCTGTGAGCTGGTTGAAAAAGGATCTCAGACTTTTTCAAGTTTATTGTTAACACATACTCTGCTGGCACTCCAAGTTGCATGATTAGGTTCAAGTTTTTTCTGCATAAGTTTCAGAGTTACAATTCTAAATAAGGAATTGTTCTTGAATGATTGATTTTATTTGTTTAGTAATGACTGATCCCTTTACAATTCAAAAAAGTAGAGAAACATTGTTATAAATGTTTAAAAATATTTATCATGTAGAGTACTAAATAAGACTTTCTTCCTGTACTTTTCTAGTGTTGTTGTTGTTGTTGTTATGTGCCGTCGAGTCTGACCCAACTCATAGCGACTCCTCCTTGGGTTTTTGAGGCAGTGTCAGTACGGAAGTAGATTGCCCAACCTTCCTTCCGAGGAGTGGCTGGTGAGCTTGAACCACCAGCCTTCTGGTTAGCAGTCAAGTGCCTTAGGCACTACGCTACCAGTGCTCCTTGTTAGGTTAGGATGATGCAAAAGTTTTAAGCTCTTAAAAGGTACAGATTGGAATCTAATGATGAAATTCTATATTTTCAGTTCACTGAATTACTAGTTTAGATTATCATTTGATCATTTCAATGTGTTGTCTACATAATAGTAATTATCTGTTAAATGATTGTTCTCTGTGAAAAACAAGATAAGTTTAAAAATTGATATTAAGTATTTGGAACATTTTTCAGCAATTGTTTGGTGCCCTAAAGTCGATTCCAACTCATAGCAACTCTATGTAAAACAGAACGAAACACTACCCTGTCCTGAACCATTTTCATAATCCTTGCTATGCTTGAGCTCATCATTACAGCTACTGTCAAGCTATATTGTTAAGGGTATTTCCCTTTTTCTCTGACTCTCCACTTTACCAAGCATGATATCCTTCTCCAGGGACTGCTCCTTTCTGACCACATGACCAAAGTAGGTGAGGCACAGTCTGGCCATTCGCACTTCTAAAGGCAATTGTGCTACACTTCTTCCAGGATAGATTGGTTCATTCTGACAATCCATGGTGTTTTCAGAATTCCTTGCCAATACCACAGTTCAAAAGCATCAATTCTCCTTCAGTCTTCCTTATTCATATAGTCCAGATTTCCCATGTATATGAGGTAATTGAAAATTTCACAGCTTATTTTAGGTGCAATTGAATCTTCAAAGTGACATCTTTGCTCCTCAGCACTTTATAGAGCTCTTTTGCAACATATTTGCCCAATGCAATATGATGTCCAATTTATTGATGTCTGCTTCCTTGAGTATTGATTGTAGATCCAAGTAAAATGAAATCTTTGACTACTTCAGTCTTTTCTCCAATATTGCTTATTGGTCTAGTTGTGAGGACTTTTATTCTTTATGTTTAGGTATAATCCACACTGGAGACTGTAGTCTTTGATCTTCATCAGTGTGCTTCAAGCCCCCTTCACTTTCAGCAAGCAAGCTTGTGTCCTCTGCAAATCACAGATTATTAATGAGTCCTCCTCCAATTCTGATACTGTGTCCTTGGATTATTCTCTCAGTATACATGTTGAATAAATACGGTGAAAATATGCAACCCTGACATATGCCATTCCTGATTTCATCCCATACAATATCCCCTTATTCTGATTGAATGACAACTTCTTAGTCTATGTAAAGATTCCTCATAAGCACAATTAGGTGTTCTGGAATTCCTATTTTTCATAATGTTACTGATAATTTGCACATAGTTAAATATCTTTGCATTGTCAATAAAACACAGGTAAACATCTTTCTCATATTCTTTGCTTTCAGCCAAGATCCATTTGACATCAGCAATGATATCCCTCATTCCACATCCTCTTCTGAAAGACCGATGGCATAGCCTCTAAGCTCACAGTAACACACAAGACACCACAGTATGACAAACTGACAGAGCAGTGTTGGTTACAACAAGTAAGCATATTAAAATTATGTTTAATAAACTGAATAATAAAACTTAAGATTTGCATTTTAAGTTCCATCCATTTATTTTTTCTTTCATTTGTTTGATATAAATTAATTTTTACTGTATATTACTGAAACTTTGTTTGGAACAGATTGGGAAAAAATAAACAAGTAAACATCTGATTCATCAACACAAGCCTTGACTTCTAAAAAAGTGATTTTCAGAATGTTCTTATGAAGATCTATTTTTGAAGCAGTTAAATGTGGAGCTTCTCTGATTAGAGTAATAAAATTTCCACTTTTCTTATTAGGGAAGATATTGGGGGATTTAGGACACACGGAATTACTATCACAGATGAGACTATTAACAAGAAAACAGAACATATTTTGAAAAGAGTTTGATAACTTCAATGGTATGTTTATGTGTCAATGGCTAATAATGCAAAATGGTAATGAATAATAATAATAATAAAGCTTTCATAAAATGCTGTGTTAAATTGACATAGTAGCCATAAGAAAAGACACAAACATACCCAGAATCATGAAGATGATCCATGATTAAGCAATGTGCCCATCCATTACACTTTTAAGGTCATCATGAATCATAACAGTAACCATAACATACCTGTAACAAGCAAGAACATTTTAAAAATACTTTGAAGCATCTTTATAAAATGGAGAACATTTATTTGTGAGCTGTCTTATTAAGCCACTGAAATGTCCCAGCCTAAGCTGGACAGTGGGACCAGATGACTTTTAAATGACAGTGGCCACAGAGAAAATTGTAGACTGAATAGGGCAGTCTAGTGTGTGAGTCAGCTGAGACCCACCTGGAGGCTTCTCAAATAATCAATGATGTGGAGAAACAATGGTTTGCTCTTATTTGTCATTCATTTAATGTAATTTCCATAGTTTTGTATATTTTGTATATTTTGAAAGCTTATAAAATATCCTTATGTTTCATTCCTAGCCTGCTAAATGATAAGCTTCATTAAAAACTTTGATTTCAGAAATTCTATGCTTTATAATTGCATAAGGAGCTCTGGTGGTGTAGTACCTAAAGCATTTGACTGCTAACCAGAAGGCTGGTGGTTCAAACCCAGCAGCTACTCCTCAGAAGGAAGGTTGGGCCATCTACTCGTGTAGTGATACCACCTTGGAAACCCAAGGAGGGGTCTCTATGAGTTGGGTCCAACTTGACCAGATGTAACAACAACAACATAATTGCATAAGATCAAAATTGTTTTTCTGTCTGTCTATACTCAGTTTGACAAAGTAAATCAGTTTTGGGTTTTGGGAAAAACAGAGTCACAACAAATAGGTTAGTCATTTCTACAAATAACTTTTCATAGTAGATCTTCATACAGATAAATGTGATATTCATCAAAACCTCTCCATTTCATAAGAATTTATCATCATATAATTGAGGAAGAAGCAGCGTTGGAACTCCCTGATAAAGAATTCAAATTGCTGGAGAGCTTCCTTATAACTCTCCATCATTAACATTTACTTGTTGAGTTATGTATTATATACAAATCACTGGACTTCAGTATAAAAAGCACTGTATAATAATTGTTCTTTTCCAGCTTTGTAACAGTGGCATAAGCAGGATAGAGGCTGAGGACAGAGAGAGGGGTGCCTACGGGCATGGCCAAGGAAAGGCTGTCCTGATCAAAGAATTGTATCCTGAGTGCTCCTGAGGCTGAATTGTAACCTGTTGCTTCCCTAATAAACCCCACACTTGTGGAAAAAAAAAAAAAATGTCCTTTTCCTCTGAAGTTATATGATCTGTATGAATAAAGAAAAAAATATATAGATGCAGATGAATATACACAGATCAGTTCACATATACAAACAGATATTGTAATTATAACAAAGTAAATTAATTAAAACTAAATATCAAATTATATTCATGATAAAAATTAAAGAATTTAGAAGCTGGAGCTATGATGAATGTCTGCCTCCCATACCTTTCTTTTTCTTGAAATTATAATCATCTATTCTTCTATGATACTTTCCACTTCTCCCTTGTCAGCTCATGGGAGCCTGAATACACCCCTATGTTCTGTGATACTTACATGACTCATGCATGACAATTTTAGATTTTCCACATCTCAGTCAGATTCAAGCTGCGTTAATGAGAACTTGCTTCCCTATTTTATTGGAAAAAGTGGGAAATAGTAACTATTTCTGCTAAGTGGCAAGCTATGGAAAAAATAAAAAAAAAAGAACTATTAGAAGGCCTTCCTTGTAACCATGTGGAAAGAGCCTTCTGAGAACCATTACAAGGCTTAAAAAAAAAAAAAAGCAAGATTGAGCAATTGCAGAGGAGGAATTTCTGGACACATTATTTGAGGTCTTGAATCTAGTTATGCTTAAAGCCTATTCTACTTTTTTTTATTTTTATTTTTTAATTTTTCCATGATCTGAGTTGATACATTTCCTTTTAATTTTAAGCCAATTTGAATTGGATTCATGCCCCTGAGTACTGAAATCAACAATAGGGCAATGTTCATTTCTGAAATGGTCCAAGAAGGCTTCAAGGAGATGATGAAATTTTTATTTTTTAAATAAAGCATAAGATTCAATTAAAGTGAGAAAGTAGATTATTCATAAGGAAGCAATAAAGGAAATAGAAAATAATACATAGGCATAAATGCAGAGTCTAATTTACTTAAAAGAAGGCCCATATAAGGAAAAGTAAAACTTTGATATGAGTAGAGGTTGAGTTATGTAGAGGTGAAAGTTAATAGATGGTTTTTTGGATACACCCACATGTAAGAATGTAAAAGTTCTAGAAAAAAGTACAAATAATGATGAGGGAGTTTTGACACAGCCTGGAAGAGCTGGAAAATAAATAAATATATAAAGAAGAAGCATAGAACTTTATATAACCAAAAAATAATCTCAAGGAGTTGGTTTCTGCCCTATAACTGACTCCATATACATGGCTGTTTTTATGAAGAATTGCCCAGATTGTTCTACATTTTTCACTTATTTTAAAGTTTCTTTTAGTAAAACTATCATGTTTACATGATTTTAAAAAATACATTGCTAATAGTTAATAATAATAATAATAATAAACCTATCAACTGTTTCCACTATGTCCCTCTGTATTAGTTTCTTATTACTGCAAAAAATGAACACTAGTTTAGTGGTTAAAAACAACATAAATTGAGTTCTGGTAAGATGGCAGAATAAGAAGACAAACTACACAGATGCTCTTCAACAAAGAAAAAGAGAACCAATTAACACAGATACAGAAGATAATCCTGGAGCCTTGAGCTTTGAAAAGAAGGATAAATAAGTAGACTAAACTCCAACTAATAGAAGAACCTGCATGAAAACACTGAAAAAGGAGACATATGGAGCTGTGGTCTGTCACTGGTCCTGATGGCATGGACAGCTTGGATATTTCCAAGTAGTGTTACAACCTAAGAATAACCTGAAAATTGGCCCTGCTAGCACAGGAGTACTGCACTGGTGGCTGGTGCATAAAACAGGAAGCAGCAAAGAGAGATACGGGCCGAACTGTGGAAATTTAGCTGTAAAGAGGTTGCAGCCATTTTGAATGTTTACAACTGGTTAGACCATTATGGATATTTAAAGTGACAGCATTCTCTAAGATTCCAGGGTCCTAAGAATAGGCTCCACTTACCAGGGACTGCAAGGACATTCTGGACATGAACAAGTAGAAGGGTGCAATATTCCCCATGTTTGTTTCTTTTATACCCCACAATCTGTTGGTGAATGGAGTGTGGTCCTCCCTCACTCCCATCCACCTTCTGGGCCAGCAGGAATTCTACCCCAGTCTGTGTGTTCCAATGGAGCCTGGGTGCCCTGCCTGCCCAGATTTTATTTATTTATTTATTTTTTAGTTTGTTTGTTTTTGTCTGTTTAAAAATCATTATTGCTTTTTATTGTTATACTTTATTCTTCACTTCCTAGTTTCTAGTATTCAGCTTTTTCTCTCTTCCCTGTTCCTGTTTCCCATTTTTTTCTTTCTCCTGGTTCTCCTCATTCCTTGCTTCTCTTTTTGCATTTCTGCCATTTTTTTCTTCATTATCCTCCTACATTACTTCTTTCTTCTTATTGTTCCTCCCCAGATATTGCAGGGCTTTTTCTTTTCTTTTTTGGTGATTGCTCCTGTGTTTATGTGGTGTGTTTTTTGTCTGATTGCTTTTGCTTTTTTGATGGTTTCCTGATCATTTTTGTCCAACTGATTGACAGAGAGCAGTAGTGCTCATATGACGCAACCACACCCACACCTCCTACAGTTTCACTTACTGAATGAGAGCCACCAATTCCTTCAACACCAATTGACCAATGATAAACAACCACTAAGAAGAGCCTGATTCACACTTAGCTGTTCTTCACAAAGAGTTACCAGAGATCTAAATATAACAAGCTCACAAAGTCTCAGAGAAAACACCATCAGAGTCCACAAAAGGAAGCAAGATAAAGTGATAGAAACAAGGGAACAGGATACAGACCAGGGACACCTCCCTGAAGAAGAAGTAGCATTGGAACTCCTTGATAAGGGATTAAAAATAATTATATTTAGGTATCATCAAAGGATTGAGAGACTGATCAAGAAAAACACTGACAAAATTAAGGAAAACACAGACAAAACTCTAGAACAATTTCAGAAGAAAATACAAGAACCAAAATAACAAAACAAATTAAAAATTAGAAATGATGCAAATTTTACAGATACAAATCCAGAAGATTAACACTAAATTGTCAGAAATAGATAACACATTGGAAGCACAAACCTCTATTTCAGT
>NW_006922176.1:533135-534272 GCF_000298275.1 Orycteropus afer afer
ATATATATATATATATATATATATATATAAATTTAATAGGAACAGAAGGTAAATTCCTCAGATTAATTAATGGCATATTTGCAAAATCAAGAGCAAACGTTATTCTCAATGGAGAGGTGTTGAAAGTACTCTTGTTGAGAGTTAAAATGAGACAAGAATGTCCATTATCACCACTCTTATTTAATATTGTACTGGAAGTCCTTTACAAAGCAATAAGGCAAGAAAGGGAAATAAAGAGTCTCCAAAAAGGTAAGGAAGAGGAGAGATATCCCTATTTGCAGGTAACTGATGGAATATAAAATTCCAAAGATTCCACAACAAAGTTACTGGAACTATTAGATTGGTTCAGTAAAGAAGGAAGGTACAAGATAAACATAGAAAAATCAGCTGGGTTCCTCTACACTGACAAAGAGAAGTCCAAAAAGGGAAATAAAGAAAACAATATCATTCATAAAAGCCCCCGAATGGATAAAATACCTAAGAGTAAACATAACCAGGAACATAAAAGACAAGGAGACTACTCAGCAATACTGGAAGAAACCAAGTTGTTGTTAAGTGGCATTGAGTCATTTCCAACTCATCGTGACCCCATGCACAGCAGAACAAAACACTGACCAATCCCCTGCCAGCTTCAGGATCCCTGCTATACTTGAACCCATCATCTGAGCCACCATGTAATCCATCTCGTTGAAGGCCTCCCCCTCTTTCGTCGACCCTCCACCTTACCAAGCATGACATCCTTCTCAAGGGAATGCTCCCTTATGACAACATGGCCAAAGTAGGCGAGACAAAGTCTGGCCATTCTCACTTCCAAGGAACATTTTGGGGGAATTTCCTCCAAGACAGATATATTAGTTCTTTTAGCAGTCCATGGTACTTTCAGCACTCTTCGTCAGCACCACAACTCAAAAGCATCAACTCTTCTTTGGCTTCCTTATTCATTGCCCAACTCTCACATGCATATGAGGTGATTGGAAATATCACAGCTTGTGTCAGGTGCACCTTAGTCCTCAAGGAGACATCCTTGCTCCTCAGCACTTGAAACAGTTCCTTCACGGTTGACTTTCCCAGTGCTACACATCATCTAATGTCCTGACTGCTGCTTCCATTGGCATCCATTGTAGAACCAAACAATGT
>NW_006922176.1:537733-546415 GCF_000298275.1 Orycteropus afer afer
ATTTATTTATATATACCATGTTCTTGGATTGGAAGACTTAATGTTGTGAAAATGTCATTACTAGACAAAGAGATCAGTAAGTATAATCCAATCCAAATGTAAATCCAAATAACATATTTTAACTATATGGAAAAACTAATCTCTTTATTTGGAAAGGAAAGAAGCCTCAATAGCTAAAGCAATATTGAAGAACAACATAGGAGACTTCATACTTCTTGATCTCAGAACATACTATACAGCCACACTAGTAAAACAGCCCAGTATGCATATAATGGCAGACACATAGACCAATGGAAAACAATTGGGAACCCAGAAGTAAATTCATCCATCTATGGATAGCTGGTCTTTGACTAAGTGTTCAAATCCATTCAATGGGGAAGAGACAATCTCTAACAAACGTTGCTGGCAAAACAGGATATCCATTTGTAGAAATAAGGAAGACTGGATTAGAGTCAATGCTTTTGAGCTGAGTTGTTGATGAAGAATGCTGAAAGTGCCAAGGACTGCTAAGAGTAATTCATTCACCTCATATACATGTGAAGGCTGCACAATGAATAAGAACTAACAAATCTGTCCTGGAAGAAGTGCAGCCACAATGCTCCTTGGAAGCAAGAATGACCAGGCTTCTTCTGACCTACTTTGGTCATGTTGTAAGAAGAGACCATTTTGTGGAGAAGGATATATGCTTGATAAAGTGGAAGGTCAATGAAAAAGATGAAGGCCCTCAGCAAAATGGATTGACACTGTGGCTGCATTGATGAGCTCAGGTATAGTAGGGATCATGGGGCTGGCACAGGCCTGGGCAGTGTTTTGTTCTATTGTACATAAGGTCACTGTGAGTTGAAGATGACTCAACAGCACCTAACAACAACATTTGTAGAAAAATGAAATAGGATTCATTCCTCACACCATGCACAAAAATTAACTAAAATGGCTCAAAGACTTAAATGTTAAAGCTTAAATTATGAAGTTTGGGGAAGGTATCAAATCAAACCAAGCTATCTACTGTTAAGTCATTACTGATTCATAGAAACCTTATGGTAGAACTTCCCCATAGAGTTTCCAAGGCTATAAATCTGTATGTAGCAAACTGCCACACCATTCCCTTGTAGAGAAGCTGATATTTCAAATGGTTGATGTTTTGGCTAGCAGCCAATACATTTAACCACTGTGACACCAGGGCACCTCCCTGGAAGATAATAAAGGGATCCAACTTTGGGATCCTACTTTTGGCATAAATACACTGTCATACATAATTATAAAAGGACAAATAACAAAGAATCTGAGAAGATGGAGTATATGAAGAGGAATGTGGCATCAGGTTTGTACAAAGACTCATTAATAACCTGACATATTAACTTTGCCTGCTGAAACTGCAGAGGATTTGAAACACTTACTGATAAAGATCAAAGACTACATTCTTCATTACGGATTACACCTCAACATAAAGAAAACAAAAATGTCCACAACTGTACCAATAAACAACCAATAAGTAAATTATCATGATAACTGGTGAAAAAATTTAAATTGTCAAAGATTTCATTTCACTTGAATCCACAGTTGACGATTATGTAAGTAGTCAATAAATCAGACATCATAGGGCACTGTGCTAGTATGCTGCAAAAGACCTCTTTAAAGTGTTGAAGATCAAAGATGTCACTTTGAAAAATAGGGTGCGCCTAACCCTAGCCATGCTAGTTTCAATCACCTCACATACATGTGAAATCTGCACAATGAATAAGTGAAACCAAAGAGTTGATGTCTCCGAATATTTTTTTTTATTTTTGTGAACAATTCTGAAAATACCATAGACTCCAAGAATAAGTAAATCTGTCCTGCAAGAAGTGTAGCTGGAATGCTCCTTAGAAGCAAGAATGGCCAGACTTTATCTCATCTACTTTGGTCATGTTGTCAGAAGGGACCAGTCGCAAGGGAATGATATCATGCTTGGTAAAGTGGAGAGTCAGAGAAAAAGGGGCACATTCTCAACAAGATGGATTGACACAGTGACTTTGACAATAGGCCCAAGTATGTATAGAAAGGATTGTGACAATGGCGCGGGACAAGGCAGTGTTTTGTTCTTTTGTACATAGGGTCACTATGAGTCAGAATAGACTCAATGGAACTGTGATAGTTGGAGTTGTGTGTCAACTTGGCTGGATCATGATTCTGAGTGATTTAAGCCATTGTGATGTGGTTATTTCCATGATGAGACTGGACATATATGCTTTGAGCAGCCAATCCATTGAAAAGGAGTTTCCCTAGGGTTGTGGCCTGCTTCCAACATATATATAGATATCCTTGGAAAATGAGAGAACCTTCTGTGGATCTGGACATGGTGTGAGGTGGCAACCCAAATATGTAAAATAGTACTACCAATATATCGAGTATTTTTGATCAGGTATTTTTGAGCCAATTGTTTATTTGGTTGACTTACTGAAGCATGGATTGTGTGGTGGCCTACCATAAGTCAAGTTGAAATATCAGACATGCCTTGGTATAATGTAGAAGAAAGTATCCACAGGCTTAGGGAAATTGGTGTGTTAGAATGGGTTTATCAGATTAGACCCCTAGAGCCAGAAATGGAGAGTCCGGAAGACCCACCTTCCACCAGTACAGTGAGGAATAAATTTGTGAAGGGAGCTCCAGCACCCTTGAAGATTGCTATTCTTCAAGGCACCCATCAAGATTGCACCCTTGATGATTGTTATTTTATGTAACCCAGATTTGACAGTGGGAACTGCTCTAGTTGAACTAAGACACTTAACTACAATGGGGCTGATTGGACCCCATGGTAGTAGGGGCCAAGTGGCACCAGTTAATCAACAAAGACAAGGTGGGCATGGTTATCATAGTGAATTGCCCCTCAATCAATTCCAAGATTTGAGTCAATTTACAGACCCACAACCCCTTGAATGAAAGGGAAGCTGGATCCCCTTAAGGAAGGACTGCACTACATTGCCAAAAATTTATACTGCCAATCTTTCTCCTATCCTTTCCCAAAGGTACCTGTGGCCTTTTACAAGAGTGACAGTTCATTGGTGAAAAGGAAATAAGCAGAATTTTCAGGGTTTACTGGTATTGACTCTGAACTGACATTAACTCCAGAAGACCCAATATGTCACTGTGGCCCACCAGTCAGAGTGGGAGAATATGGAGGTGAAATTAATGATGAGTCTTAGTTCAGGTGCATCTCAGAGTGGTTCCAGTGGGTCCCCAAACCCATCTTTTAGTGATTTCCCCAGTTTCAGAAAGCATAATTGGAATACATATACTCAGCAATTGGCAGAATTCCCACACTGTGTCTCTGACATGTGGAGCAAAGGCTATTATGGTAGGAATAGCCACATGGAAGCCATTAGAACTGTCTCTACCTACAAAAATAGTAAACCAAAAGCAATACCTCATCCCCGAAGGGGTTGCAGAGATTACTGCCACCATCAAGGACTTGAAGGATGCAAGGGTGGTGATTCCCACCACTTCCCCATTTGATGCACCTATTTGGTCTGTGCCAAAACACAGATAGACCTTGGAGAATGACAGTGAATTATTGTAAACTTAATCTGGTGGTGACTCCAATTGCAGCTGCTGTTCCTGATGGGGTTTCATTGCTTGAGCAAGTTAGTGCATCTCCTGGTACTTGGTATGCAGTTATGGATCTGGCCAATGCCTTTTTCTCAACACCAATTTCAAAGGAACATCTGAAGCAGTTTGCCTTCAGCTGGCAAGGCCAACAATATACTTTCACAATGCTTCCTCAAGCTATATCAACTCCCTAGCACTATGTCATAATTTAGTCCGTAGTAATCTTGATCATCTTTCCCTTCCACAAGATATCACACTGGCCCATTATACTGATGACATGCTGATTGGACCTAGTAAGGAAGAAGTATCAATGAATGTAGAGTTTTGGTAAATTGGTGTGTACTAGAGGTTGGAAAATTAACCCAAGAAATATTCAGACACCTTCCACCTCAGTGAATTTCTAGGGGTCCAGTGCTATGGGGAGTGTCAAGATATCCCTACTAAAGTGAAGGATAAATTATTGTATCTAGCTTCCCCCACAACTAGAAAGGAGCCACAATGTTTGGTGGGCCTCTTTGGCTTTTGGAAGCAACACATCCCTCATTTGGGTGTGTTACTTCATCCAATTTATGAAGTGACTTGAAAAGCTGCTAGTTTTGAATGGGGCATAAAACAACAGAAGGCTCTGCAACAAGTTCAGGCTGCTGTGCAAGCTACTCTGCTACTCTGCCACTTGCGCCATATGATCCAGCTGATCCAATGGTGCTTGAAATTTCTGTGGCAGATAGAGATGTTGTTTGACGTCTTGGGCAAGCCTCTATTGACGAATCTCAGTGTAGACCCTTAGGATTTTAGAGCAAAGCCCTGACATCCTCTGCAGATAACTACTCTCCTTTTGCAAAACAGCTTTTAGGTTGTTACTGGGCTTTAGTAGAGATTGAATAGCTAAGCTTGGGCCACCAAATCATTATGAGGCCTGAGCTGCCCATCATGAACTTGGTGTTGTCTGACTCACAGAGTAATGAAGTTAGACATGCCCAAAGGGAGAAACACTCCCAGAAACACACTACGGATTGCATTGAACTAGAAGTTAAGAATGTTACCTGGGTACTTTGGCTTCTTCATGCCTCTGGATCAACAGACAAAGAAGGGAATTACTGTACTGTATGGTGTGATAGATCCTGATTACCGATTGAAAATTGGATTGATATCACATAATGGAGGTAAATACTGATATCTCTATAATACAGGAGATTTTTTAAGACATTTAAATACTTAATATGACCATGCCCTGTGATTAAAGTCAATGGAAAACTACAGCAACCCAATTCTGATATGACCATTAATGGCCCAGACTCTTCAGGAATGAGGTTTGGATCACCCCACCAGGCAAAGAACCATGACCAGCTGAGGTGCTTGCTGAGGGCAAGGGAAATACAGAAAGGATGGTGGAAGAAGGTAGTTTGGAATATCAGCTATGACCATATGACCAATTGCAGAAACAAGGACTGTGATTGCTGTATTTCTTCATTGTATATGTGCATCAAATGGTTTTGTTTTCTTCAGTTATGAATTACGAAATATAAACAGGGTTAATGTGTGTTTGGTTGCATGTGTGTTAGTGTATCATGTTAGGCACAAATATAACTTTATAATAGACCTTATTTAAAAATTATATCTCATTAAGGAGATGCGTACTACTGTTAAGTTGACAAGGGATTGATTGTGATATTTGAGTTGTGTGTCGACTTGGCTCGATCATGATTCTCAATGGTTTAAGAAGTTGTGATATGGTTATTCCCCATGATGAGATTGGATGTATATGCTTTGAACAGCCAATCCTTGGAAAAGGAGTTTTCCTAGTGGTGTGGCCTGTTTCCAATATGTGGATGGACATACTGGAACAATGAGAGAGCCTTTGTGGATCTGGATCCTGTTGCCCTACCTACAACTCTTATGAGAGAACAATCTGCCATTATGCCTGGTGAGCTTGGATTCGTCATCTGCTGGAGTCAACAGCTGGTATACTGCCTGCCAAACTTGAGCTTGTCAGCCCCTGCAGCTGTGTGAGTTGAGAAAAGCCTGAAGTTTGATGCTTGATCCAGGAACTTGGGACTCACTAGCTTCTATAACTGTGTGAGCCATTTTCCTAAGATAATTATCTCTCTCTTTCTCTCTCTCTTTCTCTGTGCTTTACTGGTTTTGCTTCTCTAGGGAACCCAGCCTAACATAGGCACCTAACAACAATAATTAAATAATTATCCTCATCAAAAGACTATCAAAAGAGTAAGAAAACCTACAGACTGAGGGGAAAAAAATTAATGATATATTCAACATGGAACTAATTTCTAAAATTTATAGACAACTTCAGTAACTCAAAAACAAAAAGGCAAACTGTCTAGCGAAAAAAATGGGTAAAGATAAAGATGTTGATCCTTCACTTCACTGAAGCAGACATTCAGACTACTAACAAATACATGAAGAGTTTACTGTCATTATGCTGAGTGAAATAAGCCAACACAAAAGGACAAATATTGCATGACACCATTTTTATAAAAGGAATAGATGTTCTTTTTACGTGCCTTAGAGAAGGTCTGACTCATAGCGACCCTATACACAACAGAATGAAACACTGCCCTGCCCTGTGACATTCCCACAATCACTGCTGTGCTTGATTCCTTTGTTGCAGCCACTGTGTCAATCCTTCTAGTTGACAGTCTTCTTTTTCATTGATCCTCTACTTAACCAAAAATGGTCTTCTTCTCCAGGGACTGGTCATGACCAAATTACCAGAGGTGAATCTCACCATCCTCTTTACTAAAATGTATTGTTACTGTACTTCATCCAAATCAGATTTGTTTGTTTTTTCAACAGTGCATTGTATATTCATTTTCTTGTCAATGTTATAATTCAAATGCATAAACATTTTGGTCTTCTTCATTAATTGTTCAGCTTGCACATACATATGAGGGTATTAAAAAAAACTATAGCTTGGATCAGGTGAACCATAGCCTTCAAAGTGACATCTATGCTCTTTTACACTAAAAGAGGTCTTTTGCAGCAGAATTGCCCAATGCAGTATGTTGTTTGAATATGTATATACACAAAAAAAAAGTTTTGGATGGTTACTTTTTTAGTTCTCCAGTGTTGTTTTAAGGGAAAAAAAAAAAAAAAAAAAGACACCACAAATGGGTGAATTTAACAAGAAGAATTTATTATCTTACCCTTTAGGGTACTAGAATCCTGAATACAGAGTGCAAGTTCTAGGGGTTTGGTGAAGGACCCTTGACCTTGGGCTTTATCTCTTCCTCTTATTTCAGTCCCATAGATTTGGAGGCTTCTTATAACTCATGCAGATAATGGCTGATGAGGCTGACAAATCCAACATCAGCAGATAAATTGGCACATCCCAAGATCAGTAGGCACCATGGCAGGCCAGTGGTTCAAATCCAAGAACTTCAGAAAAAGACTTGGCTAAATACAATATTCAAACTATGCCAAAAAAATAAAAAAATAAAAAATAAAAAAAATAACTAGAGACCTATCCCAAAGCTTCTCCATATATACTAGAGGCAGGCCATACCCTGAAGGTAACTCTCCTTCATCTACTTCACTTTCCACAGCAGATTCCACTATGGAGATGATTACAATATCATCATGGGGAGTAACTACATCCAGCTGCCAAGCACTCAATACCATGGTACAAATAATTTGACACATAATGTTAACTATCACAGTTACTAAAGATGAACGGGGAAGAAGGAAATCACTTACTAGAGAGCAGATTTATGTTAATTTATGACATTAATCATTATGTCAAGAGCTGGGTTCTATAAAGAAGCAAAGCCAATAAAGATTACATATATATGTTGTTGTTATTTTAAGGTACTGTTGAGCTGGCTACTAGTCATAGCAACCCTAAGTACTATAGAATCAAACACTCTCTGGTCCTGAACTATCCTCACAATCCTTGCTACTTGAGCCCATCTTTGCAGTCACTGTGTAAATAAATCTCTTTGAGGGTCTTCCCCTTCTTAACTGACCCTCTACTTTACCGACCCTCTACTTTACCAAGAATGATATCCTTCTACAGTGAATGGTCCCTTCTGACAACATGATTAGAATAAGTAAGATGAACTCTGGCCATTCTCACTTCCAAGGAGTAGTTGGGCTGTATTTCTTTCAGGACAGATCTTTTTTTTTTTTTTTTTCATTCTTCTGGTAGTCCATGGTATTTTCAATATTCTTTGACAAGACCACACTCAACAGACCTCAACACTTCTTTGGTTTTCTAGCTTCATTGTCCATTTTTCACATGTATATAAGCTGATTGAAAATGTCATGGCTTGGGTCAGGTACACATTAGTTTTCAAAGTGATATCTTTGCTTTTTACTATTTTATAGAAATATTTTATAGTAGATTTGCCAGTGTAACACAGTGTCTGATTACTTGACTCCTGTATCCATGGTTGTTGACTATAGATACAAGTAAAATGAATTCCCTGACTACTTCAATCTTTAATCTGTTTATCATGATGTTGCTTATTGGTCCAGTTCTGAAGATTTTAATTTTGTTTATGTTGAGTTGCAATCCATACTGCATACTGTTTTTCTTTGATTTTCATCAGTAAGTGCTTCAAGACATCTTCACTTTTAGCAAGCAAATTTGTGTCCTCTGCATATCACATGTTGTTAGTGATTCTACCTCCAACCCTGATGCTGCATTTTTCTTTTTATAGCCCAGTGTCTCAGATTATTTGCTCAGTGTAAACATCAATAAATATGGTGAAAGGATACAACTCAGAAATATGCCCTTCCCTATTTTAAACCATGCACTATTATCTTGTTCTTTTTGAGCCACGGCCTCTTGGTCTATGTGCACTTTCCTCATAAACACAATTAAAAGGTTTGGAATTCCCTTTCTTCACAATTGTTCTGATTACCTAGTGCTACTCTGACAGGAATATACCACAAATGTGATGGTCTTAACAAACAGGAGTTTATTATCTAACAGTTTAGAGATTTTAAGTCCAAATTCAAAGTGCCAGGCTCTAGGGGCTGGGTGAAAGCCCCTCAGCCTTGGGCTTCAGTTCTGCTTCCAGCTCCCAGCCCACTGAAGCTAGAGGCTCTTCTTCATTCAGACAGCTGCTGGCTGCT